>NC_092334.1:693770000-694072500 GCF_046630445.1 Rutidosis leptorrhynchoides | reverse complement strand
CCTAGCCAAGTCTATAAATGCAGCATTTTTCGGACGAGTTTCACACACCATTTTTTCTTTCTTCCTCTGTAAACTTATATATATATATATATATATATATATATATATATATATATATATATATATATATATATATATATATTATAATTTTAATTTAAGTTAATTTTAATAATAAAGTTATGGTTTAGTTGGGTTATTGTAAGAAATGTTTTACGGGTTTTAAAGTCGAAACTCTGTCTGGGTAACACTACGTGATTAATCACCACTGTAAGCTATGTTCTTCCTTTTTAAATTAATGTCTCGTAGCTAAGTTATTATTATGCTTATTTAAGCCGAAGTAATCATGATGTTGGATTAAATATTAAGAAACGGTTATTGAATTTTGTACCATAATTTGGGTTTGGACAAAAGACCGACACTTATGAACATTGGACTATTGACTATTAATAGGTAGGGGGTATTGTCTAATTGAATGACAACTCATTGGAACCTGTTGAACCTATCTTCAAATTAGTTAATGTAATAATTATTAAATTGATTACGAATGTCCTATTTAGTGACGTTTATACTGCATCGTTTACAATCATTTAATTAATCAATTGGATTGTGTAATTTACTATTCATTTTGGCCAAGTGGATAAATTAATATATCATGGACTAATTAAAACAGGGGTGGATTACATACAAGAGTAATTGGTGTAATTGTTAACAAAGTATTAAAATCTTGGATTACACGCAGTCGATAACCTGGTGTAATTATTAACAAATTATTAAAACCTTGTTACAGTTCGAATCCCTAATTAGTTGGAATATTTGACTTCGAGAATAAGGTTAATTTGACGAGCATTTTATAATTATGACCGATGGACTATTATGGCAAAACCCAGATAGGTATCAAATAAGCCAGGACAAAGGACAATTAACCCAGAGTAATAAATTAAAATCAAAACTTCAAACATCATGATTACGGCAGTTTAAATAAGCATAATTCTTTTATTTCATATTCTATAGCAATTTTATTTACTGTCATTTTATTTATCATCATTTAAATATTGTTATTTATTTTACGCACTTTAATTATTGTCATTTATCTTTACGCTTAAAATTTAAAATCGACAAACCGGTCATTAAACGGTAAAACTCCCTTTTATATAATATTATTATATATAATTATATATATTTATATAAATATATTTGTTAAAAATATAGCGTTAAACTCAGCTAGCTCCCTGTGGAGCGAACCGAACTTACTAAAAACTACACTACTCTACGATTAGGTACACTGCCTATAAGTGTTGTAGCCAGGTTTAGGTATATCCATTCAATAAATAAATAAATAACTTGTGTAAAATTGTATCGTATTTAATAGTATTTCGTAATAAAAATAATAGTATTTCGTACTACCCCTCGCACACATCAAGTATTTTTGGCGCCGCCGCCGGGGACAACGCCGAAGCGAAACACTATATATAAAAAAGATTTTTATTAAGTTTTAATTTATTTTTGAAAATATACTTTAAATTTTTTAAAAAAAAAAAATTATATTTCTATATTTTTAAGTGTTTAAATAAAAAGAAAATATATTTTATAAAAGGTATAAAAGTATTTTTTTTAGTTCTTAAAAATATAATTATAAATATTACTTTTATAATTATTTTGTAAAATTAAAAATCAAATTAAAATTAAAATTAAAAGAATTCGGGCCTGGTACTGTAGCAGCCCAACAATCAGATCCAGAATTCTGATCCATGCGACCGCATGGAGTTGCAACACTCAGCTCATGCGATCACATGAGCTGATGGGACAGCTCTGAATCCTGTGTCGACAGTATTAGGGTTACGTTTAATAATTATTATTATTAATTAATTAGTAATTAGGGTTTATATTTAATAATAATTAGTTTTAGTTTATTTAATTTTGTATTTTTAAGTTTTAATTAGTTTTATTAATTATAAAATTAATACTTTTATAAAATAATAATATAAAAATAATATTTTTATAAAAATAAGTAATTTTATCATTTATTGTATCTTTTTATAAATTGTATCTTTTTATAAATTGTATCTTTTTAAAACGTTTAATCGTAAGTTGTTTATTTATCGTTCGTAACTAGTTTTAAACTTAGTTTTTGTCGTAGTTATTTTATAATTCTAGATTTTTAGGCTTTGCCATAAAATCCCTTAAGTGCTTTTCTTTAGATTAAGATTTAGGCGCTTTAGAATTTTGCGACGCAGTTTTTAGAATTTAGGGCCTAATTAAGTTATTGCCGTTTTGGATATAGAATTCCTTTTAAGCTTTAATACCTTTAGACGCAATTTTTAGTGTTTAGTTTTTAGACTTTTTGTTTTTCGACGTTTGATTTTCAACTTGCTTTTTCTTTCTCATTTCTACGCTCTAGTTTTTAGGACCTAGAATTTTCTTTATTTTCTTTAAATTTCGACGAAAAATTATTTTAAGCGGTTAAATTGATAGACATCCAAAATTTTATGGTTCGTAGTAATAGTTGAATTTGTTAGTGGCGAGTTGTGGGCTTCCGATTTAAAGGGTCCTGGCTACCTGCTGCATCTATTGGCTATTCGAAACGTGGGCAAAATCAGAAAAGTCTATTAATTTGATAACTTATATAATTTTTATTTTTATAACTAATAGGATATTCAGTGAATGCACCGAGCAAAACGTTCACCACCTTTCATACGTTCACCACCTGTAACTCGATCAAGACATCTTGCCAATATTGTCGCCGTTGATTTTTCTTTAGAATCATCATCTAGTCAAACAAGTACTCCAACTCAAATTTCTGATAATCCATTTTTTGAACCCGACTTCACAATTGAGAACCCGGAGGATATTCAAGGACAATTCCAAGATCCTGAACCACTAATCATTCCTCCTGAACTACAAACCGTTAAATCAGAATCCTCTAGTGATTCGTATTCAATAAATTCAATTATGGAAGTAACGGAACCTCTAAGTATGGAAGACCGAATGAGAGCCACACGCACGGGCCAAGGACACGCCATTATTATGCCAGACATTAATGCGCCAGATTATGAAATCAAAGGACAAATCCTACACATGGTAACTAATCAATGCCAATTTAGTGGTATGCCAAAAGAAGATCCAAAGGAACATCTTCGAACCTTTAATAGGATTTGTACTCTATTCAAAATCAGAGAAGTTGAGGATGAACAGATCTATCTCATGTTGTTTCCCTGGTCTTTAAAGGGAGAAGCCAAAGATTGGTTAGAATTGTTACCTGAAGGGGCTATTGACACATGTGATGTTTTAGTTGAGAAATTTATTAAAAGATTCTTTCCGGCATCTAAAGCCATGAGACTTCAAGGAGAAATTGTCACGTTCGCGCAAAAGCCAAATGAAACATTATATGAGGCGTGGACAAGATTCGGAAAGTTGTTGAGAGGATGTCCTCAACACGGTTTAGCCACTTATCAAATAGTACAAATATTCTACCAAGGTGTCGACGTTTCTACACGAAAAGACATCGACACAGCAGCCGGTGGTTCCATTATGAAGAAAACCGCAACCGAAGCTCACAAAATTATTGATAACACAGCCTCCCACTCACATGAGTGGCACCAGGAAAAAGGTATCTTTCGATCATCTAAAGCGGCTAGAGCCGATTCTAGCCATGACTTTGATTCTGTTTCCGCAAAAATAGATGCTTTCGAAAGACGAATGGAAAAGATGACTAAAGATATTCACGCAATACGAATCAGTTGTGAGCAATGCGGTGGACCACACTTAACGAAAGATTGTAATGTTGAACAAACTATGGAACAACGTGAGAATGTTTCCTACATGAACCAAAGGCCGGGAAATAATTATCAACCGCCAAAGCCAAACTTCAATCGAAATCAAAACATTCTATACAATCTAAATGGACCCAACAATAACTCATACAACCAACAAGGTCCGAATAACCAATCAACTCAAAACAACATTTTCAATCAACAAAGACCTGGCTTATATAAACCACCACAACAAACCGAAGAGAAAAAAACAAATCTGGAAGAAATGATGGCAAAGCTAATGGAATCTCAAACACAATTTATTACATCTCAAACCCAAACAAATGAGAGGTTTGATCAGTGATTAAGAACTCAACAAGCTTCCATTTTGAATCTAGAAAAACACGTAGGTACTCTTGCTAGCATGATGAGTGAGAGGGAACAAGGAAAGCTACCGAGTAACACTGAAGTAAATCCTCGTAATGAGAATGTTAATATGGTGTCAAGAAATTCTAAAAAACCAGCACTAGAAGATGGGAAGGTTTTAGATGTAAGTAACAATGAAGAAGTTACACCACCACCACCACCCGAGTATGTAAAGCCAGTAGTTGTACCATACAGACCACCCATCCCGTTTCCAAGAAAAGGAGTTGAGTATGAGCAAGTGATAGGTAATAAAATTTGTGATACCTCTGGAAAGAAGAAGAAGAATAAGAAAGTGCAAGAAATAAAAACCGTAAAAGTAAACCCGGTGAAGACAGTTCCACCAAAACTTCCACCCAGGTTGGGTGATCCGGGTGAATTTATTGTTCCTTGTCTACTTAGTGATTGTGTCATGTATGATGCACTAGCAGATTTAGGTGCGAGTGTGAGTGTTATGCCCCTTTCATTATATAAGAGATTAGGAGTAGGTGAGTTAAGTCCAACAAAAAATGAGTGTTCGACTCTTTGATCAAACCATTATGCACCCAGTTGGAATCGCTGACAACCTACCTGTTCAAGTGGGTAATTTAACCTTTTTAGTCGAATTTATTGTCATTGACATATACGAGGACTCAAAGATTCCTCTAATTTTAGGTCGACCATTCTTAGCATCCACCAGGGCGTTATTTGATGTAAGAGAGGGTAGAATGACACTTAGTGATGGTGAAAAATCGGTCACCTTTGTTTGTCGAAAGACTAAATCTCCAACAACCAAAACCGTTGAACCAAAAAAAACGATTGGTAAGAACCATATTGTTTTACCAAATCCAACGGTAGTGCTTAACAATAATAAAACGCCTAAGTGTGGGGAAGAAGAAGTAAAACCTAATGATGACCTGATAACAAAGAACCCCGTTGTTGATACGAAATTAAAAGACCCCGTTATTAACAGTTCAATGAAGAAACTTATTAAACGAATTCGAGATGCTAGAACCAAGGGGAACTTTAAGTTATGTAACCGGTTAGTATCCTATCTTTCGCCTAAAGAAAAGGCCAAACTAGTTGAATTTGTGGATATTACACAGGAATCCGACCAATGGCTTAAAGCAAAAGTCACAGATATGCAAGTTGATTATGGTCTAAAAGAAATTGACAATGAAGTTAATCACAATTTCGACACCACATCTACCTAAGTGTGGAGAGATTCAAATGTTCTAAGAAAAAAATGTTGTCTAGAGTTAGTTGTTTTGTTCTCGTGTAGTTCCGAGAATGGAATCCGATTGGTCTTTTCCGCTAGCAGACACTAAAGAACTAGTTTTTTCCCCCCCCCCCCATTCTGAATTTTTGTTTTGTAGGTTTTGAATAAAATTAATATGCATTTTTAAATTTAAGTTTTATGTGAATTTAAAAACAAAATTTACTTTATTTCATTAAGTTTAAAAAATGATTTCTAAAATTCATCGTAAGTTGAAGACTAGGTCATGGAACCGAAATTGCTTTACCCGAGGGCGGTGCGAAAAATTTTGTTATCATTATTTTTAATTTTATTGATATAAAGTATACAAAAAAAATTAAAAAACCCAAATATCTTTGCTTTTAAAACAATCGCTTTAAAAATGACAAATTTTAAATTTTGTCGAGGGACGGACTAGGTAAACATACCGAAACTACCTAAAGTAAAAGGAAACAAAATTTTTTTAAAAAAAATTATTCATTTAAATTATTTTAATAAATAAAAGTTTTATAAAAAATATAATAAAAATATTATGTATGTTTGTAGTTTATCTTATGTATAAAAAAGGGTAAAACAGCGCACTTTCAAAGACTGGCATTAAGTTCAGCAAAAGCTACTAATTTTGACGATAAGACGCAAAACATATGTGAAATTACAACAAAAGGAATGAACGATGAGGCGCGCCATCTATCATTCGATGAGCTTAGTAATTACAAACTGGGTATTTTTAATCACTTTTCTACACTAATCACCCTCATGAATTTATAATTATAGTCTGATTTCTTGCAAATGAGGGCATTGCAAGATCTTAAGTGTGGGAAGTGATTAAATTCTTTCGGGTTTTAAACATTTGACTTATACACTTGTTTAATAGCAACCGTTAAATTTTACTAGTAAAGCAGTAGTTGTATTAGAATCTAGTGCTCTCTATTAATAAAGAACAGCCCTAGTCTTATATACTGACTACCCACTTCTAGTAAAATTTTGAAAAATTTTCAACTAAATGAATTCAAAATTATATTTATACATATTTATGAACGATAAAACTAGATGATAATACCGAAATTATTGTTACCTCGGAAAGGACATAAATTGAGAAATAACCCAATAAGTTAGAATTCGTTTAAAATGGAATAAAGGAGAATAAAAAGGCAAAGAAAGAAATATAAAAGCTAAGTGTGGGAAGAATTTACCAAGTTATTTAAATCACATATCACATATTTTTGTACAAATAATTGAAGGTACTTTTGTTTTGGACGATTTTAATCAGTTTTACCTGATTTCTTATAATATATTTGAAAGAAATGTGCCACTTGATTTAAAAGGAAGTAAAGTCTTCCGGAAAAAGAAATGAAGAAAGTAAAGTCTTCCGAAAAAGACACGCACTTCTTGATTTAGGTTAAGTAGTTGTCGTCCAGACCAGTTGTAGAGTTTACGAAAAACCTTGAAAAGTTTTCTCGAAAATTAGCTGGAAATTCACGGACCTTAGCATCAAACAGGGTCGCCATGTGGTCAGACTTATCCTAACTATGAGAGGATATGTCTCGTAAAATGTGACAACCCAGAAATTTTTGACCAAATTTAAACTTTATCTTTAAATGATTTAACGTTTCCGACACGATAAGCAAAGTCTATGAAGTTGAATCTCAAAATTTTAGAACTGTTTCATATATACAATTACCTTTGATTACTCTCGACGATTCATGAACAATTATATGTATGTATATATATATATATATATATATATATATGTACATATAAAAACGACTTTCCTACAGTAAAACACTATTTGTTACAGTAAACACTATTTGCTACAGTAAACACTATTTGCTACAGTAAACACTATTTGATGTCGACGAACTAGCAAACAAAAACGGATAAGGCGGCCATGCGATCGCATGGCAAAAACACTGAAAGCTCATGCGATCGCATGAGGTACTGTAGCAGGCCACATACTATAAAACGCGAATTCTGGTTCCAGTGTACATCCATCTATCTCGATCTCTTTCTCTATTATATTATTATTATTATTATTATTATTATTATTATTATTATTATTATTATTATTAAGATTAATATTATTATTAATCTTATTATTACTAATATTATTAATTAGTATTATACATAAAATACTACGACGAGGTCTTGAGCATGTCACTTTCAAAATGGTTTTCAAACGGGATAGAGCTAAAGAAATTATGGGTAATGTTCGGGGGTATATTTATGAATCAAACCTAGTGTTTATCATCTCCGTTACTTCTACGTACTATCCTACAATATTGAATCTCAATATTGATACGTAAGCACTCATATTTTATCTTTTATATATTAATTGTGTATCCATGTCTAGTGCTCGAGTATATATATTTATACATACGTGTATGCTAAATTTTGTCATTAAACAGTTTATAATAGATCACGAATTAAATACATATATTACTGGTAAAAGGTATATGATATACATGTTTTTGGAAAGCTGGTGAAAAATCAATAACTTTTAATTTAGATATCGAATAGTTTCGATGAACGGATTAAAAGATATGATCAACTGAATTATAATTGACGTTAATTGGAATTGCTTTTGAATCTGCAATTAATATTTAAGCAACTTTTTTGTAATATTGATAAATTGGATTTTTGAGTATTACCAACCGAGTAAATGAATCCTTATATAAGGTACGTCTCGTTTTGTTGAACTATTGTCAAAATTGACTTTTTGAAACGACATTGGATAACTTTTGTATGTCGATCTCGAGCATTAGGATTGTGATACACTATGACCTGACCTAGCTAGATAGACGTTTATTGACCAACATATGTTCTCTAGGTTGAGATCTACGATTATTTGATAATCCGAGTTTCGATCACATTTTGGTGAACGACTTTATATGCTGCTAAGGTGAGTTTCATATGATCCCTTTTACTCAATATATTTTTGGGCTGAGAATACATGCGACTGTTTATAAATACTGAAAATACTAGATTTATATGCGTGAGTTTCATTTGCTCCCTTTTTAATTAGTTTTGCCATATATATTTTTGGGCTGAGAATACATGCAATTTATTTTAAACGCAATGGACACAAGTACATACTTAATTCTACACTGAGTTTGAACCGAAAATCCCTTAGCTTTGGTAACTAGTAACTGCCAGTTATAAGAACTGGTGGGCGCGAGTAGTAGTATATGGATCCATAGGGCTTGATATCCCCATCCGAGCTAGAGCACTAGCCTTTTAACGGATGTATGCTATTTAAGAAGCGTACACGTTGGTTTGCGTGTATTATTAAGATGATTATACAAAGGGTACAAATTATATATACGTTAAAGTTTAGTTACCAGGGTGCTCAATTTCGTAGAATATTTTGATAAACGTTTCTGGATGAAACAACTGAAATCTTGTGATCCACATTTATATACAGATTATACGAAACATTAAAACTATGAACTCACCAACCTTTGTGTTGACACTTGTTAGCATGTTTATTCTCAGGTTCCCAAGAAGTCTTCCGCTGTTTGCTTACATGTTATACAAGCTATGTGCATGGAGTCTTGCATGCTTTATTCAAGAAAACGTTGCATTCACAAAATCATCACCATGTATCTTATTTTGACTGCATTGTCAACGGAATTACTATTGTAAACTATTATTTACGATGATTGTCTATATATAGAAATCATCAGATGTCGAGAACCTTTGATTATATATTCATTGATGGTGTGCCTTTTCAAAAGAATACAATGTTTACAAAACGTATCATATAGAGGTCAAATACCTCGCAATGAAATCGATGAATGACGTGTTAGTCCATATGGATTTGGAGCGATCGTCACATAAAATGGGGAGGGCGCCGTGCAAATTAGCTTGATAAGACTAATGAATCAGACCCCCAGAAAGGATAATCTCCTTAAAGATTAAAAATCAGCTTTTAAGACTGATATTACTCAATCCTTGAGATTGACTTTAAAGATTGAGAATTACAAACTCATGGAATTCGATGATATCAAAACTCGAGCTTGAACGAGAAAATATTTTGATCAAATTAAAACCGATTTGTTTTCTGAAAAACCTATTTTCAATGCGTTCATTACCATTGAACGTAAAATCCTAGAAATTCACCTGAAATTCATTAGGTCACCTGAACCAAATCAGGTGTCAACCGTAAGAACGGTGGTTGCATAGCATGGTCGAAGACAAGACCTTGTGCCAGACCGAAAAATTTTAGGGTGATCTTTACTGTTGCTCCTACAAAGGATAGTAATTGCATCCGACACGTTTTAGACCATGAACACCTGCATGTCATTAGACATTGCCTTAACAGTTGCTTGTTCATCGCTTTCCTTTACAACCGGAAGGTAGTTTACTGAAAGGTAATATACGGGACAAGTAAACTGGACGTGTTGCTTTCGTAATACAAGGTTAGCAAGTAGGTGACACAAAACCGCAAGTTTTGAGCTAAAATTTTAAAATATGAAACCCGCGCAACCCACAAAAACATTTTGTAAACTCCGGTGAAGGGTTATTCCAAAAAACTTATCTAGGGTGAAAGCTAGAATGAATTTTCAAAAGATCAAATGTTTTCATAAAGATCCAATTTTCTTAAAGGATCTAAATTTTCATAGTTATGTGGGACTGTAAACCACATTATTAATATCATTGTTTATACCGTCGTATCAAAATAATTGATGTATAAAGTGTGAGAATAAAAAAAGTGATTCGAGTGAAGTGTGATTTAATTTCAAGTTCTGTATTGCTTGAGGACAAGTGTAGCGACCCCGACAAATCGTCAAGTGACGGCGTCGGCTACGTGGGTCCCATTACCTGATTATAAGTCTTTAAGATAACGTTTGACCAAAATATGTCGCCTTCATTTCAAAATAAAGATTGTTTCAAAGTTTACAAGAATTGTTCAACCAAAAGTTAAGTTACAACGTTATAAGTACGATTGAAATCTAGGCGACACGGTTTAAAGTAAAGTCAAAAGACGCTCCATGAAATGCATGTATACTCGACATCCAATGCAAGTATCAAATAATGAGCGGAAGCATGTATCACATATCGTGCAAGACCTGAGAAAAACATAGAAATCTGTCAACGAAAACGTTGGTGAAATCATAGGTTTAGTAAGTAAATTGTATTGAACCACAAGGTTCTTTAAGAATTGTTCAACCAGAATCGTTCACATTCCAAAATAGTATTTGTATCACGAGCACCCAATTATCAAGGCTTAACCGAATCTTCCCTCTGAATTTTGAATTTAGTGTTAGAACTTACACTATACATTGTTGAAATTATATTTCATTCACTAACGGTAGCGAACCGTCTGAATGAGGGTTTGTTAAACCCGTATGGCCACACAACATAATTACACGCTTACACTTACACCCTGCAAGTGGAACTAATGATAATTGGATTGAGGACTTTTGTTCAAACTCGTATGCATCTTTGTATTCGTATTTGTTCACAGTGTAAAAGCATGAAAAGTAAATAAGTATGAAATGTATGTAGTTCTCAGCCCACGATGTAAAGAATAAAAGTGATTGAAAAAGTGGGACTATGATCTCACCTCGAGTGCACGAGTATAAAAGTACTTCAACAAGTAAACGTGTGCATGAAAGTTGCTTAGCCTTGACCTAAACAAGTAAGTTATATCAATTAACCGGTTACGACACAAGGTCGGGTGAAATGTGTTCAATTAGTCCTATGGCTCGTTACGACTCGAATAGTATAGCATGTGAATCACGTTGTCAAGTTTCATGCAAGAATCAAGTATAAAAGCATGTTAGAACGATTGTAATAAAGTTTGAGTTGACATTTCAAAACCTTACCATTAGAAAGGAAATCTTATTACGTTTCCAACGATATTTGATTCATCGAAAACGGAGTTACGGTCAAAAAGTTATGGCCAAAACAAGTTTGCTGAAGTTCGGATGAAACAGGCAATTGTCACGGCGCGACAAATTGCTCCGCGGCGCGACAAATGCCTATGTTGAAGGTCAGAAAGCTTGAAAAACATGTTCTAAAATCACCCTTTGGGCCACGGCGCGACAAATTGCTCCGCGGCGCGACAATGGCCGTGGCCTGGTCCCTGGCCTGTTTCACTTGTTCAAGGCTTGGTAAAATTTCAAACAAACGCAAAACTCAAACCGTAAACAATTAGGAAGCGTATCTTATACCGTTGGAAAGCTCTTTTGACAAGGAACACAACTAAACATGTTTCACCAAACAAAAACATCATTTATAATAGCCGAAAACTCATCAAGTGATCATTAAACGTTCATTTTTAAGGTTTCAAGTTCTTCAAATGCAATTTGAGTTTCGGGAAACCAATTCACACATATAATATGCCGTTTTGAAGGTAATGAAACATACATTACAACTAAACACTAATAATTAACATTCCATGGCATTCAAGCATTCAAAAATTCATGTCAAGAACTATCAAACCCTAGTCAAACATCTCAAAATCAATAATCATGTTTTTGGAGTTTCCTTAATCAACCTATACATCAAAATGAAGCTAATGATACTAGTAACACTTTTAAAACATGCACTTTAACAATCTAACAACATTTGTTCATCCAAAATCAAGGATTTAGCAAGTAATTTCATATTGAACTAGTTACACCAAAAATAACGAATCGAGCATACAAATTACATACACGACATCACAATGAGCCATAGACACTAATTAACAACTTTATAACTCAAAAATCTCAAGAACACATAAAATTAGTAATTTTAGAAAGTTACCCAAATGAGATGAAGTTGGTATCAAATTGAAGAGGATGAAGAGAGGATTCCAAATATGTAATTTGTTTTGTTGTAAGCCTCCTAAATCGAATTTAGATGATGAATGATTGAATTGGGTGTTGTGTGTGTGTGTTCTTGCTAGAGAGAAAGAGAGATGAGGGAGATGGATGGAAATGGATGGAGGAGGTGAAGTGGTTGACTAGTTGACCTAGTCACCACTTTGCCCACTTGTCAACTTAAGTCCCTCATGTTTGTAGTCGGGTGCGGGAATTAACCAAACGAATATTTTTAAAACGCTCGAGTAAACGGGTGATGTCAAAATTAAATAGCGGGAATATAATGAACGTTACTCACAGAAACTATTAATTTAAATACGAAAGATTATGTTTTAAAAAAAAGACGGTGTTAAAATTAAATTTAACGGAAAAACGCGGGATGTTACATTATCCACACCTCAAAAGAAATTTCGTCCCGAAATTTAGTTGGAAGTAGTAGTTGTTGAATCTTCCTCGAGATCTTGCGTTGCCAATTCTACGAGTGAGGGAGAAGTACGTTCTAGGGTATTTCAACGAATTTTGACGGTCGGGATCATACGATGTTTTAAGGTTTGGCTTCACGATTTATGGTTTCAACCGGTCCTCCTAGGAAGTGAGGGTTATCGTCGATAGTGAGTTCATCAAAGGAGATAACAAGTTCTCGTTTCGCAAAACACGTCTTTGAGTTGATACATCGAATGTAGGATAAACGGAGACCCAAAATGAGTCGGAAAAGTCTAAACGGCTAGCGACGGGTCCAAAACACCCCAAGAATTTAAAGGATCAAAATATCGTGGATTTAGCTTCCTACGTTTCCCGAAACGGATTGCACCTTTCCAAGGTGCGACTCTTAACGTGACGCGGTTTCCCACGTGGAATTTGAAATGTTTACGTCTAACATCGGCGTAGCTCTTGGTGATTACGAGTCGCGTAGGGTTTTACCTGAATATGAATAAATTTTCTCGGTTGCTCATGAACAACCTCGGCCCCGGTGAATTGATCATCGTTTACTTGGTTCGACAAGGGAGAATGACGTTTCCGGTCACATGTGGTTTCAAAAGGAGTGACGTTAAAACTTGAATGAAAATCATTGTAGTACGAGGATTCGGTTAAAGGAAAATACTTTTCTCAAGTAAATTTGAAGTTGGTAATACAAACTTGTATTATGGTTTCCAAGGTTTAAATCACATGTTTGTTCGGTCCGTCGGGTTGTGGATGGTACGCGGTACTCATGTCTAAACGCGGTCCCGAGGCTTCTTGTAAAACTAGAAGTGAAACGAGTATTTCGATACGGTATAATTAACAAAGATACACCGTGTTGGAATAGAATCTCTTAAGATATGTTTGAACGAGTCAGTTAGGGTTCGAAAAAAATGTTCGTTAGGACTATTCACCCTCGTGGCGAATACTTATGTAATATGAGGAGTTTCTCTATCCATGGAGAAATGTTACAAGGAGTTTCTTTAAACGGAAATGCGAACGGTAAAGATAGTAGTGAAATGAGGACTTAGAATAGGATGAGTTTACATCTCGAGGTTGCCATAACGTGCCTCTAGTTGTCAAAAGTTGAAGTCTGAAAGAGAAACGAGGTAGTACACGTAGTTGTATAGTTCAGGGTTGAATAATAGTTGACCGATTATCAGAAACACAAGGGCGTTACGTCAAAGAAGAGTGAAGTATCGTTGGATTGTGTGTTATCTTAAATCCCAGTAATATCAGACGGTGACGGTGAAATAACAGAGGTAGGTAGTGTGGTACGGGATGACGAGAAAATTGATCGGATCCACAATTTAGTATTCGAATTCTTCGTGCAAAATAACGAATTTTGGTTATGTTGGTGTGAAGAATCACGCTCAAGATTCGGGCACGTAGAGGTTTATAGTTTTTTTTTTTTTTTTTTTTTTTTTTTTTTTTTTTTCCTTAGTGAGTTAACGAGTTTAAAAGTCGTGTAACACGAGAAAAGTCAGAAATGAATCTTCGGTAATAACAGACGAGATCTAAGATTTTACGAATACAAGTCTGAGTGGGGAGAGTTTCCTGATTACATGTGGCTTGATTTCGAGATTGATTGTAATGCCTTGACCATTAACATTATGGTCTAGAAAATTGGACTTCGTTCAACAGAAATTCTCACTCGGAGAATTTGGTATAAAGTTGCTCTTTTCTCAAAAGTTCGAGCGTAAGATGGTGATGTTGTTCGTTTTCCTTCTTTACTTAAATAAGTTAAGACGTCATCTATAAATACGATAACAGACTTGTCTAGATAAGTTGCATACGTGGTTTAGGAGGTTTATGGATACGGACGAGCCTTGGATAAATCGAATGGTACTAAGAGGGATTTACAACTAACGTTGCGAGTTCGGAAATGGCTTAGGAGACATCGTCTCACTTAACCCCCAATTGATGATAACCGGAACGGAGGTCGTTTTGGAATACACACGGGACTCATGCAAGAAATCATGAGGTCATGGATGCGAGGGAGAGGGTATCGGTTTTCCAACCGAAAATTACTCAGTTCACAATAATCTATACAAGATGATGGGGAAAATATTTTTTTTTTTTTTTTTTTTTTTTTTTTTTTTTTTTACGAATAGGTTTCGAGCTCCCTAGTTCTATAGGTGTCAAGTCAAAAGTCTTAACGTATATCCTCCAATAAAATTTATAGGCACACAATATTTTCCGTTGGTCACTTAAATCGTCTAAGTAGCATCTAGGGGAAAAAGTGGAATGTAAAGAGCACGAGTCAAAGACTTGTTTATAAAATGTCTAACGGTAACCGAATCGAATAAACATGAAACGTGAGAATTTCGAGAAGAAACATACCCGTGACTAGTCCATCGTCGTCTCGGGCATCCTAGGCGTTGATGTTGAAAGTTTAACGGCGTGCGTTGGGGTTGATTTTCTTAATTGGGCACGCACTCCTAAAATGACCCGGTTGGCCACATTCAAAACAAACACCCGTCTTGGGTGCATTGTGCTCCTTTTGAGCGACGGAAGCGGTATTCCTACAATCGTGGGCTACATGGCCACTTCTTTGACACTGCAAGCAAAATGGTTTGCCACATTCGCCTAAATGATGTTTGTAGCACTCGTTACAATACGGTAGGTGTCCGGTATAACCCCTCTTGCCGTCGGAGGTGTAAGGCTTCTTAGCAAGGTTGTTGTTGCTTGATTGGGAGGGTTCCCACTTTCTTTTGTTGCCGCCCGATTTATCCTCGGCCTTAGGTGCCGGAACTACGATTTCGTCAACCGTTTCAATTAGTTGGCGAGCCATGTTCATAGCGGCTTGATGAGTAGTGGGTTTGGATGACATCACCCCTTGTTTGATGCTTTTTGGAAGACCGAGCATGTAGAGCTCAATCCTTTGAGATTCGGGGTTAACAAGATTAGGACACATCAAGGATAGTTCGGCGAAGCGTTGATTATAAGCTTTAAGATCGTTTCCGACCGCTTTCAAAGCTCTTAGTTCTTCCTCAAGCTTTCGGGTTTCTTCGCGCGGAAAATATTCAACAATCATCTTTTCCTTTAGATCGGCCCAAGAGAGGGCATGAGCTTCATCGGTGCCCACCGATTGAACATAGGTGTTCCACCATGTTAGAGCAATTCCGGAGAAAGTGTGAGTGGAGTATTTGACCTTGTCTTGGTCCCGACAACCGCTTATGCTAAAGACGGCTTCCGTTTGCTCAAACCATCGGGTGAGCACGACCGGTCCCCCGGTTCCATCAAAAGTGTGAGGTTTGCACCCCATGAAAGCTTTATAGGAGCATCCCTCGTTTGAGTTTCCGGCTCCATTGTTGTTGTTGTTGTTGTGGTTGTTATTATTATTGTTGTTGGATGAGTGACCGGCCATGGCCGCATCTACGGCGGTAGCTATCATCCGTTCGAGAGCTTGTTCGGGAGTTTCATTGCGGCGTACACGACGAGGAGCCATTGTTCCTTCAAGACACAAGAATATCGTTGGTTAGTATTTTCAACAATACTAACCGGAGTATGGAATAAGGATAGAGAGAAAATTTTCCTTGACTCGCCCTAAATTCTTTATGTCATAATGTCGGAACGTCCATGTGAATCACCGTAATATAATCCCGGAAATTATATTACCCTGATTCTCATGTGCATTTAACATTACTTCATAAAGTCAAGGTGGCGCGTCAACAAAATTTATCAACATAAGATCAAGATCGAATACGAGTTAGATATGATAGAAGAGTTCGAGTATAAATGCACAAATAGTCAAGTAATTCCTACTGCAGTCTATATGCCGGTTGTAGTCTAGATTCACCTATGTACCCTATGACTCGGGGTGGACACAAATGAACTCTAAATCCCTACAACCAAGGCTCTGATACCATCTGTAGCGACAGATGGGGTAGAAACCCACCCAGTGCCTTTCCAGCTAACCGCTTGGTGACCACTGAGTGTACCTCAGACACTGATTTTACGGCCCGTATTTCTGCCAAACTGCCAACCCTCAAATTCCAAGGGATCGCAAGGGGTAAGAGCCAATGCTTCGTCACAGGTAACACTGTGAGAACCCCCTCTACGATTAACCCGCCAAAAAGCATAGTCCGTTGGGGTGCCCGGCATGACAGCCGGCGCGCGTGACTACCTTTACGGCTAAGGTTAAACCAGCTCTGATACCATCTGTAGCGACCCCGACAAATCGTCAAGTGACGGTGTCGGCTACGTGGGTCCCATTACCTGATTATAAGTCTTTAAGATAACGTTTGACCAAAATATGTCGCCTTCATTTCAAAATAAAGATTGTTTCAAAGTTTACAAGAATTGTTCAACCAAAAGTTAAGTTACAACGTTATAAGTACGATTGAAATCTAGGCGACACGGTTTAAAGTAAAGTCAAAAGACGCTCCATGAAATGCATGTATACTCGACATCCAATGCAAGTATCAAATAATGAGCGGAAGCATGTATCACATATCGTGCAAGACCTGAGAAAAACATAGAAATCTGTCAACGAAAACGTTGGTGAAATCATAGGTTTAGTAAGTAAATTGTATTGAACCACAAGGTTCTTTAAGAATTGTTCAACCAGAATCGTTCACATTCCAAAATAGTATTTGTATCACGAGCACCCAATTATCAAGGCTTAACCGAATCTTCCCTCTGAATTTTGAATTTAGTGTTAGAACTTACACTATACATTGTTGAAATTATATTTCATTCACTAACGGTAGCGAACCGTCTGAATGAGGGTTTGTTAAACCCGTATGGCCACACAACATAATTACACGCTTACACTTACACCCTGCAAGTGGAACTAATGATAATTGGATTGAGGACTTTTGTTCAAACTCGTATGCATCTTTGTATTCGTATTTGTTCACAGTGTAAAAGCATGAAAAGTAAATAAGTATGAAATGTATGTAGTTCTCAGCCCACGATGTAAAGAATAAAAGTGATTGAAAAAGTGGGACTATGATCTCACCTCGAGTGCACGAGTATAAAAGTACTTCAACAAGTAAACGTGTGCATGAAAGTTGCTTAGCCTTGACCTAAACAAGTAAGTTATATCAATTAACCGGTTACGACACAAGGTCGGGTGAAATGTGTTCAATTAGTCCTATGGCTCGTTACGACTCGAATAGTATAGCATGTGAATCACGTTGTCAAGTTTCATGCAAGAATCAAGTATAAAAGCATGTTAGAACGATTGTAATAAAGTTTGAGTTGACATTTCAAAACCTTACCATTAGAAAGGAAATCTTATTACGTTTCCAATGATATTTGATTCATCGAAAACGGAGTTACGGTCAAAAAGTTATGGCCAAAACAAGTTTGCTGAAGTTCGGATGAAACAGGCAATTGTCACGGCGCGACAAATTGCTCCGCGGCGCGACAAATGCCTATGTTGAAGGTCAGAAAGCTTGAAAAACATGTTCTAAAATCACCCTTTGGGCCACGGCGCGACAAATTGCTCCGCGGCGCGACATTGGCCGTGGCCTGGTCCCTGGCCTGTTTCACTTGTTCAAGGCTTGGTAAAATTTCAAACAAACGCAAAACTCAAACCGTAAACAATTAGGAAGCGTATCTTATACCGTTGGAAAGCTCTTTTGACAAGGAACACAACTAAACATGTTTCACCAAACAAAAACATCATTTATAATAGCCGAAAACTCATCAAGTGATCATTAAACGTTCATTTTTAAGGTTTCAAGTTCTTCAAATGCAATTTGAGTTTCGGGAAACCAATTCACACATATAATATGCCGTTTTGAAGGTAATGAAACATACATTACAACTAAACACTAATAATTAACATTCCATGGCATTCAAGCATCCAAAAATTCATGTCAAGAACTATCAAACCCTAGTCAAACATCTCAAAATCAATAATCATGTTTTTGGAGTTTCCTTAATCAACCTATACATCAAAATGAAGCTAATGATACTAGTAACACTTTTAAAACATGCACTTTAACAATCTAACAACATTTGTTCATCCAAAATCAAGGATTTAGCAAGTAATTTCATATTGAACTAGTTACACCAAAAATAACGAATCGAGCATACAAATTACATACACGACATCACAATGAGCCATAGACACTAATTAACAACTTTATAACTCAAAAATCTCAAGAACACATAAAATTAGTGATTTTAGAAAGTTACCCAAATGAGATGAAGTTGGTATCAAATTGAAGAGGATGAAGAGAGGATTCCAAATATGTAATTTGTTTTGTTGTAAGCCTCCTAAATCGAATTTAGATGATGAATGATTGAATTGGGTGTTGTGTGTGTGTGTTCTTGCTAGAGAGAAAGAGAGATGAGGGAGATGGATGGAAATGGATGGAGGAGGTGAAGTGGTTGACTAGTTGACCTAGTCACCACTTTGCCCACTTGTCAACTTAAGTCCCTCATGTTTGTAGTCGGGTGCGGGAATTAACCAAACGAATATTTTTAAAACGCTCGAGTAAACGGGTGATGTCAAAATTAAATAGCGGGAATATAATGAACGTTACTCACGGAAACTATTAATTTAAATACGAAAGATTATGTTTTAAAAAAAAAGACGGTGTTAAAATTAAATTTAACGGAAAAACGCGGGATGTTACAACAAGCAACATTCAAGTGTGGGGATAACTGAAAGTGCTTCAAATGAACATATATTTAGTATCAATATCCTTCCAATATGAAAGCTTTTAGTTGCAATTGTTCTATTTTTATGTAATATTCGTTTAAATAAATAAGTGCGAAGACAAAAGAAGAAAACGATGATTTGAAGACGCAAATGAATAAAAAGCTCAAATGTACAAGATACAATCCAAGGGGTTCCATTTATTGATGAGAAACGTCTAAAAACTACAAAAGTACAAGTCACAAAACGCAAAGTACAAGATATTAAATCATACGAAAAGATGTTCGAAAATCCGGAACTGAGACATAAATCGAGAAGAAACATACTACTCAACGGAGCTAAAATTACAAGTCTACTATGCACAAGAATATAATATAATATATATAATTATATATATATTATATCATATATATTATTTAAATCGAGCCACCCACGTTTTTGGCAAGCATGTAGTCTGATCCAGCTGGCCATGCGATCGCATGGCCTGGAGGAGCAAATCCCATGCGATTGCATGGCTTCAGAATCCTGGCCAAGTCTATTAATTCAGCATTTTTCGGACGAGTTTCACACACCATTTTTTCTTTCTTCCTCTGTAAACTTAATATATATATATATATATATATATATATATATATATATATATATATATATATATATATATATATATATATATATATATATATATATATATTATAATTTTAATTTAAGGTAATTTTAATAATAAAGTTATGGTTTAGTTGGATTATTGTAAGAAATGTTTTATGGGTTTTAGGTCGAAACTCTATCCGGGTAACACTACGCGATTAATCACCACTGTAAGCTATGTTCTTCCTTTTTAAATTAATGTCTCGTAGCTAAGTTATTATTATGCTTATTTAAGCCGAAGTAATCATGATGTTGGATTAAATATTAAGACGGGGTTATTGGATTTTGTACCATAATTTGGGTTTGGACAAAAGACCGACACTTGTGAACATTGGACTATTGACTATTAATAGGTAGGGGGTATTGTCTAATTGAATGACAACTCATTAGAACCTGTCGAACCTATCTTCAAATTAGTTAATCTAATAATTATTAAATTGATTACGAATGTCCTATTTAGTGACGTTTATATGACATCGTTTACAATCATTTAATTAATCAATTGGATTGGGTAATGGATTATTCATTTTGTCCAAGTGGATAAATTAATATATCATGGACTAATTAAAACAGGGGTGGATTACATACAAGGGTAATTGGTGTAATTGTTAACAAAGTATTAAAACCTTGGATTACACGCAGTCAATAACCTGGTGTAATTATTAACAAAGTTAAAAAACCTTGTTACAGTTCGAATCCCTAATTAGTTGGAATATTTGACTTCGGGAATAAGGTTAATTTGACGAGCATTTTATAATTATGACCGATGGACTATTATGGGCAAAACCCAGATAGGTATCAAATAAGCCAGGATAAAGGACAATTAACCCAGAGTAATAAATTAAAATTAAAACGTCAAACATCATGATTACGAAAGTTTAAATAAGCATAATTCTTTTATTTCATATTCTATCACAATTTTATTTACTGTCATTTTATTTATCGTCATTTAAGTATTGTTATTTATTTTACGCACTTTAATTATTGTCATTTATCTTTACGCTTAAAATTTAAAATCAACAAACCGGTCATTAAACGGTAAAACGGAGACGACCCGTCCTAATCCATAAGGACGAATAGAATAACATATGATTACATTGCGAGGTTCTGACCTCTATATGATACATTTTACAAACATTGCATTCGTTTTTAAAAGATAATCTTTGTTTACATCGAAAGTTGACGGCATGCATACCATAATATATCCAACTATAATTGACTTAATAATAATCTTGATGAACTCAACGACTCGAATGCAACGTCTTTTGAAATATGTCATGAATGACTCCAAGTAATATCTCTAAAATGAGCAAATGCACGGCAGAAGATTTTTTTCATACCTGAGAATAAACATGCTTGAAAGTGTCAACCAAAAGGTTGGTGAGTTCATTAGTTTAACACAAATAATCATTTCCATTATTTTAATAGACCATAAGATTTTCATTTTCAGTTCTCATAAATATACGTCCCATGCATAGAGACAAAAATCATTCATATGGATTGAACACCTGGTAACCGACCTTAACAAGATGCATATAGAATATCCCCATCATTCCGGGACTCCCTTCGAACATGATAAATTTCTAAGTACTAAAGCATCCGGTACTTTGGATGGGGCTTGTTGGGCCCGATAGATCAATCTTTAGGATTCGCGTCAATTAGGGTGTCTGTTCCCTAATTCTTAGATTACCAGACTAAAAAGGGGCATATTCGGTTTAATAATTCAACCATAGAATGTAGTTTCACGTATTTGTGTCTATTTCGTAAAACATTTATAAAAGCAGCGCATGTATTCTCAGTCCCAAAATATATATTGCAAAAGCATTTAAAAAGGGAGCAAATGAAACTCACTATACTGTATTTTGTAGTAAAAATACATATGACGTCATTGAACAATTGTAGGGTTGACCTTGGATTCACGAACCTATATCATGTATATATGTTAACACATATCATCACATAATTCCTTCTATATAATATTTATATATTTTTTAAATGTTGTAGTTTTATACATATATATACTTTATACCTTCAGTTATATTTTACGTATAGTTATTTTGTAAAATAATCCATATTCATATATATATATATATATATATATATATATATATATATATATATATATATATATATATATATATATATATATATATATATATATATATATTTGTAATTGGTATCATATCAAAAATCAATAATTTGTTAAATGTAATATCTATATAAATAATGTTAATAATAATAATAGTTAAAATAATAATTTTACTAATGAGGATAAAAATAATAATAATAATAATAATAATAATAATAATAATAATAATAATAATAATAATAATAATAATAATAGTAATAATAATAATAATAATAATAATAATAAAAATACTTATTTTGATAATAATAATATTTATATTAATGATGATAATAATAATAATAATAACTTGATACTAATACTAATATTAATGATAATAATAATAGTTTGTGTTATTTTCGTAATGACAATAATCATAATAATAATAAATAAATGATAAACAATAATAAATGTGTATACCCTCAAAAGCTTTTAGTAAAAAGAAGTGCTCCAGATGGGACTCGAACCCGAGACTTCTCGCTTAACCCCAACACCTCTAAACCATTCGTCCCTCATAGTTTTTCTGTTTTTAATACCGTATCATAATTTTATAACCCGTATTATCTAGTCCTAATTACTTCAGCCCAACAGCAATCTCATAAGCCCAACTGAACAATCGAAGCCCAACAGGAAAAAAATTAACTTACGGCCCAAAGTCACAATCTATATGAATTTTAGTTTTTGCTGTATATGTGCGAGAGAAAAAAAATATATATAAAAGGTACGTCCATAAAATATTTTGGTCAGCTAACAAGGAATATCAACGCGTATTAGCTGTATCTTTTTCTCAACATCATCATCTTGTCCACGCCATCCTCTAGGACTATCCTTTTCATCATCACGATCTTACATCATAATTTTTATCATGATCATCATCATGTTTATATATCATCGATAACGAATCATCATCATCCTCCTTGTTGTAACAGAAAGAAAACAAAAGGAAAGGAGAGTGATAGTGATAGAGAGAGAGATCATGAGAGTGGTGTGTCTATGGTGGTTCACGGTTGAAATCGAACAGAAAATGGAAGCAATTAATCGAGCAATACAATTCTCTTATGATGGTTTGAATGGGTGTTTTTGATTATGAAGAAAATAAAAAAATATAGTAGTGATGGTGGTTTACCGTGGTTCATGGTGGAGATGATGATAGTGGTTTAAAAGTGGCCGGCGGTTGTGAACATGGGTTACAGAAAATGGAAGGGACAAAGACGTGATGGTGTTGGTTTGGTATTGCATTTAATCAACAAGAAACAAACATTTGGGTTGTGAGCGAGGGTTTACTAATAGAGATGGGTTTGAGCAGGTAGATTGATATATGATGATAGTTTGGATCGATGATGCTAGTGTAGTTGAATTAGATCTCGGCTAAAAGAAGGGAGCCAAAAAATGGTGGTTTTTATTGGTGTGATCCTTGGTCAGAACTAGTAGTTGTAATATGTTAACCATGGTGTCGAGTAGCTACAGTTTACGATGGTTGTGGTGGATATAAGGGTGGCTAGATGGTGTTCTGATCTAATACAAAACAGGAAACAGGAAGTAATAGTTAATGGGTTTACAGGTTGTTTGTGGTTCGATCATAGTAGAAACAGGAACAAGGAGGTAGCGAGTAACAGCAGGTGTGTTCCTATGGGGATGTTTGGTGGTTACGAACAGCAGCAACATAGCAAGAAATTGGGCAGCAGTAGTTATAGTTTTCATTGGGTAGTGGTAGGGGTTATCTAGGGCGGTATTAGATGGATAGTGAGATTTGGGTGTGTGTTTTTATATAATTCCTATGAATAGGTATGTATGTATATGTATATGGAGTATAAGATAAAGATGAAGGTATATTCTCAAGTCTTTGTGTTCTGTCATATTTTTGATATCAAATAGGTGTCTTAAAGTTTCCTTAAATTTTGATATGTGGAAAGGAGACCCAAGGACAACAGTGAAGTTGAGCTAAAAGTCCAAAATCAAAAGCTGGAGCATGCTTGTTTTATTGTCCAGTTGTCCCTTTATTTACGGAAAGTTAGATAAAGTAGAAACTCAAACATTAATTTAAATCATTAATTCGAGTAGTTGAAATGGAATAGGTAGATGGATTCGGTTGATTGGCATATTACATATATATGCATACAAGCACAGTACACAAATAGTAATCAAGAATTAAGGAGTCAGATATTTTTTTGCAGTTTCCATCTATCTATCTTTCATTGTCTACTTTTAGTACAATAATTAATTATAATATTAATAATAATTAATAATAATAATATAATTATAATAATTAAATATTGATTTGAAATTGAATGATAACCTAAAGTTAGATGTAGTGGATTTATTTGATTTATTTTATCGACACTTTTACACGGGTGCTAAATCGTGGTTCATTGTTAAACAGTTAAAATATAAAAGTGTTCCTAAAAATCCCAAAATTTTAAATTAAGTTCATTTAATTATTTTGGTCTTTATGGTATAAAATTCGGTCATTAAATATTAAAGAAAATTACATTAATTATTCACTCTCAACCCCAAGTAAAATATAGTTATTGTTAAAATTTATCAAATAACTTCTAAGTATTTTATTATTATGCCTATAATTTATAAAACTCATTTTTGGATCACCGTTTATTTTAAAATCACATAAGTTCCTTTTAACTTGTTTTAATTATCGATCGAATGGCAATTGAGCGTTACCTTCGTTTACTAAATAGATTCGAACTCACAAAATATATATTTAATATACTTTCTTTATATTCATAGATAATAATTATCATAATATCATATTTTTATTTTATTTTACATAATTCATTTTTAAAATAAAAACATATAATATTTCAAATTAAATTTTCAATTATTATTATTTATATATGTATATATACACATATCTATTTACAATTAATTGTTCGTGAATCGTCGGGAGCAGTCGAAGGTCAATTGAAATATGAACATCGTTCCAAAATTTTCTAGACTCAACATTACATAATTTGCTTATCGTATCAAAATCATATAAGAATTAAGTTTAAATTTGGTCGGAAATTTTCGGGTCGTCACAGTACCTACCCGTTAAAGTACTTTCGTCCCGAAATATGAGTATGGTAGTCATGGTTAACAATAAGAATGTTTTCATGACGAATATGAGTTGATAAGATAGAATTTTATTACTATATGTTAGGACCCCGAAGTTGTATAGTGTTAATGTGAATTAAGCTTTAAATGAAGGTTCCTTAGAAGAGGGCTATATAAGGAACCTAAGTAGTCCTAATTAGATAGCCATTGTATTGTAAACGAGTTCTAGAAGCTGTGGAATGTAATTTTACCGATTCTCTCTCATATAGAGTCTTCTTCTTATATACCGAATCTCACTCTATCTTATCTTTTCTCTCAATCTCAACATGATCTGACCTATCATTTGGTATCAGAGCTTCCAGGAAGTGATTCTACATCAATATATCGATCCAGAGATTGTAGATTACAGAATCTGAATACTCTCGGTAAAATGAATCAGATTCGGTATTATCGAATTTGATAATCTGACGTTCAGATTCTTGTGATATGTTCAGCGAAGGTGTATTAGGTCTATTAGAAAGAGTTTCGATCATCATTACAGCTTTTTAACTTCAATTATGGAGAATCAAGTTGATTTTTAGAGTTTGTGGCTAAAACTCTCGGTATTGCTTAATTCAAGCTTGATTCTGGTGTTTTGTGAAGATTTAAAGATTCAGTTGTGTTCGTGAGGTGTTAAGTCACATTTCTGTTGGTTCAATTTCTTCAATTCTTCAAGTTTTGAAGATTTGATCAACACTCGGTATCGTAACTGTCATACCGAATCTGCTTCATTATTGGAATTTCATATTAAGTGTTGCAGATTGTGGTGTGTTTGTGATTCTATCACATTCGGTTTGATCATACTCAGCTAATTGGTGTGGTTTGAGAAAGGATTCTGTTATATTTCTAATTTTTAGACTTAGACTCGGTATTGTCAACTGCTACAGTTGACATTAGGTATCCTGAATCTTCGGTATCATTGATATTCTATTTGTTACTAACTTGTTTTCTTGTGCAGTAAGGTTACCGAATCTAATTCAAGGGAATTGGATTGAGTTTACATATATTATTTTACAGAATTTGACTACCGAGTCAATTACCGAATCAGAATCTCGGTTTCACTTAATTCTTTGGTTTTAAGTGTACTGAAGCTTCAAGTTGTGTGGTTACCGAATCCATACCGAATTTAGGTGTGTTACTTGTGATTCGTATCAGTTTCTGATACAGAATCTGGTTTACCGAACCACTTACTGAATCTGCTACTGTACCGAATCTTTTACCGAATCTGACATTCTTGTTAGATTTTATACTGAACCCTAATCATAGATTGTGTTTAATACCGAATCTATACTGAATCTACCTCAAATTAAGATGTCTACACAAGATACTCTTATCATTGGATCAGATTCCCGACCTCCAGTGTTGTTTGATGGCAAGTACACTCAGTGGCTTCATCGTATTACTCAGTACATAGACTATAAGGGTGAGAAAGCTAAACATATTTGGGCATCTCTGAGAGATGGTCCAGTTGTTGATTTTCATCTGGATACTAGTATGCCAATTCCAGTCTATGAACTTTCTGGTGATAAACGTGAAAGAGCTCAGGGTGTCATAGAGGCTAAGAATATTGTCATGCAAGCTATCCCATATGAGCTATTTGAAAATGTTGATAGCAACACTACTACAAAAGATATATGGGATGAGATCAAACGACAACAAGAAGGTTATGACATGTCAGACGTTACTAAATTGAATAAGGCTCTGGGATTGTATGAAGATTTCAAGCAGGAACCAGAAGAACTACTCAAGGACACCTACCGTCATTTCAATGGTGTTCTCAATGAGTTGAAAAGGTGTAAGATTGTAAAAGTACATGCTGAAGTCAACATGAAATTCCTCAAAAAGCAAAATGCTGATTGGCTTCCTTATGGAACCATTGTTCGATCTACCAAAGAGATTGATAAGTTGACTATTCATGAGCTTGTTGAAGTTCTTATGCATTATCAACCTGAGGTGTCTAAACTTCAAGAAGGAAGGAAAGAGTCTTCTCCGGGCGATCCTCTTGCTCTAATTGCAAAAAAGAAGAGCAAATCATTTTCCAAAAGCTTGTCCAAGAAAGTGCTTGTTGAAGAATCAACTAATTCTGAAGAGTTGAATCTTTCTGATGTTGATGATTCTCACCTTGAATTAGTCAAGATGGCAGCCATGTTCACAAACGCCTTGAACAAACACAAGTTTAAAGGCAAATCAAGCAATCAACGCAAACACTCATCATCTTCCTCGTACTACAAGAAAGCTGATCAATCCAAACAACAACGTGCTGATGGTTCCAAGAAGGAAGATTCAATCTATTTCAATTGTGGCAAAGCTGGTCATTACTCTCATGAGTGCAAGATGCCTAAGAAGAAGGACGCATCTTATTACAAGAAGAAAATGTTGATGGCTAAGATTGTGGAAACTGGGGGAGAGCTGAAACCGGTTGATGATACCTGGTTTAACTGGACTGATGATTCAGACTCAGAGGTGGAACATGCAAATGTTTGCAAGGTGACTAAGCTCATCAAAGCTAAGGAAGCATTGGAGAATTCTGACTCAACATCTGACGATGATGAGGTACAATCAACTGAAATCTCACCTGATTTTATAAAAATGCAAAATGACTTGATGAAGAATCTGGTCTCAATGTCAAAAGAAGTCAAAGGCTTAAAATCTGAAAACAAGATTTTAAAAGATAAAATCAAACTAAATGAGACCAAACCATCTTCATCCAAATTACAATCGGAATTGCAAAAGTTGACCATCCAACTCAGCTCCTCGGAATCTGAGTTGGAAGATCTTAAAAAGACAATTCATCCGATTAAAGTCGAACGAACTGATTATCGTTTAAAATCTGAACGACTTGCAGAAAAAGTTAAATTCTCAGAAAAAGATCTTTCTGATTTAAAAAACCAACATGAACCCACACTTTCAAAGCTAAACAAGAAAATTATTCATTTGAAAAATGCCATAATTGAAAACGACACTGAAATTTCTTCGTTGTCAAAAGAGTCTGTTCTAATGAAAGCTCAACTTACTCGATATGAGGAAAAACTCTATCGTACAGAGCAATCTAAAGCTATCATTGATTTAGAACTTTCAAAACAAACAATTTTCATGAACATACCAAAAATGATTCATGGTGAAAAGTGGGGTTGGGTTTTGAAGATCCTAAGATCTTAGATGGAGCTTCCAAAAAGATTCCAGGATTATATCATTCTGATTACTTTCAAGCTGGTTTACCACCGCATTTTGTGCATTCTTCTGATGCTGATTTTGATGATATTATTGTTAATCGCAAATCTAAAAAATACCATCAAATTAGCTTAATGTATGAGAAAATTAATGCAAAAATGGGTAAATCAAATCCTGATTTCTTGAAGGAACTTGTTGAAACTGAAAAGAATGTGCAATGTGCTAATTATGTGCCAACACGTAGATTGGTTTACATTCCTACACTCATGCTAGAGAAATACATTTTAATGCTTGAGAATGAAGTGTTTAACAAACCTAGTTCTAGCATTGTTAACATAGATGAGGTGTTTGATGATTCAACTTTTGATGTGAAACCAGTTCTACCTGCTTTACCTACATGTTTTGATAATGTTTTCTGTGAAGACCTAGCACATGAACTAACTGTTTTCTTTAAGACAGAATCTCTAGGTCAAAATTCTTTAGATGAAAAAGTAGAACCTCATACTGAACCGATCATTGAACCTTTGATAGATTTTGAAAGTCAACTTGATCCTTTGCACGATTATTATTTGCATTTACCTGCTGTACGTAATTTGAATCGTATAGTAGCTCAACTAGAAAAGGAGAATATTGACTTGCAACTTAAGTACCAATCATTAGAACAAATGCTTAATCTGTGTGATAAATTGCCTTCACTACCTAAGAAAGAATGTTCCTATGTTTTTAAGGAGGGTGAAGTGATAGTTTCTGCTGAAGAATTATGTCTTGAGATTAAAAGCTTAAAACAAAAGATAATTCAACTGAAACAGGCTAACACACTTAAGCAATCGTCTAATGTTGAAACCAATGTGCTTGAATGTATTGGTGGAATTACTAAGAAGGGGAAGGGAACAACAACATCTAAGGATGTAAAACCCATTACTATTCTTAAAAATCCTCTACATTCTCAATTTGGCAATCGTGGTTCAAAAGTTGTTTTTACAACTCAATTTGTTGTCAAAAAGGTTCATTCTCCCGATGGTTCTGTGTCAACTGAAAAGATTCCTATGATTCCAATGACAAAAACTTCAAAAGCGAGTCTTCTAATGACATCAGTTAAGTCCACACAACACACAAGTCCTAAACCTGATTTAAGTGAGTATGATGCAAAAGAACGTAAAATCAAATTGGAAATTTTGCAAAATCAATCATCTCATGTGTCAACTGACGAGTTTGGACGTCTAACTGACAAAGGTGTTTTTCATGTCACATGTCATAATCCAAACTTGAAATACAAATCTGTATGGGTTCCTAAGTCCACGACTAAGAAAGTAGCAACCAAACTAACGCAATCTGCTAGTCGGCCTAGGAAATCATCTCATGTTTTTCAATTTTCATCTGTGAACAAAACATCTACTTGGAATAAGTTGTGTGTTAAGACTTCTGATAATGATGTAAAACTTGATATTACATATGATGCTTCATGTAATGTGGTTTTAAATGATGCTTTATTATCTAAACTGCATGATGCTTTACGTGATTATCTTGTCGATGATCCAAAGTTTATTGTTGGTACTAACCGTAGAGGACCCAAGAAACTTTGGGTACCTAAACTCTAGGAAATTCACATTTACAGGGTTTCGACATCTGTGTTTGGTATATCGATTTCGGTTGTTCTCGACACATGACGGGCGATAAATCCTTGCTTGTCAACTTCATTGACAAATTCCTAGGAACAGTTACTTTTGGAAATGATGAAATTGCAGCGATAATGGGTTATGGAGATTTTGTGCAAAATGGCATTACAATCAAACGGGTTTCATATGTTGAAGGTTTGGGGTACAGTTTATTTAATGTGAGTCAATTCTGCGATGGAGATCTTAAAGTTCTGTTTGAACGTCGTCAATGCTCGGTGCAATCCACCGATGGAAGTGATCTTCTTGTTGGTAAACGTTGTTCTTCACTATACACTATTGACCTCAATGATGCACCTTCACATACAACCATGTGTTTGGCCACTCGTTCTACCAAAGAAAATTCATGGTTATGGCATCATCGGATGTCACACCTGAATTACAAGGGTCTCAATCGACTAGTCTCTAAAGACTTAGTTGATGGTATTCCAACCTTTCACTATGATAAGCATCATGTGTATCCATCATGTGCGATGGGTAAGCTGAAACGGACTAATCATCCGCTTAAGCAAAACCCCAGTACTTTATCGTCTTTACAACTATTGTATATGGACTTATGTGGACCCATGCGTATTTCTAGCCTCGGTGGCAAGAAACATGTGCTTGTCATTGTCGATGACTATACCCGATTTACATGGATTTTTCTTTTGCAAACTAAGTCAGAGACCCCCGCCATTATCATTGAGTTCATTAAAAAGACTCAACGCTCTTTTAACAAACATGTTAAGAGCATTCGAACTGATAATGGGACGGAATTTAAGAATGACCTGCTTGATAGTTATTTGAAATACCAAGGCATTGAACATCAGTTCTCTGCTCCTCGGACCCCCCAACAGAATGGAGTAGTTGAACGACGTAATCGTACGTTGTGCAAAGCAGCTCGAACGATGCTTGCTTACTCCAAACTACCTCCAAAAATGTGGGGGGAGGCCATTTCAACTGCTATACCCAAAATCGTTGTATTGTTATTAAACATTTTGATAAAACTCCATATAAGTTATTATATGGTAGATGCCCGAATGTCAAATATTTCCGTGTCTTTGGTTGTATATGCTATGTGCTTAACGATTTTGACAGCCTCGGAAAGTTTGATCCAAATGGCGATCAATCCATATTTCTCGGTTATTCTTCGAACAAAGTTGCTTATCGGGTTTATCAAAAACGGACAAAATCGATTAAAGAGAGCATAAATGTCAAGTTCGATGAATTTTCGGGAATGGCTTTTGAACAACTAAGTTCAAAAACCGATCCTAACCTGGCTACTTCTTCTTCCGTGCAAAACTCAATTTTCTCGAAAAAGGGTGTTCCTACGGTTACATCAGAGTAACTGGATATCTTGTTTGATAGTCTTTATGCTCCTCAACGGATTTCAAATGTTCAAGCCGTACCGGTTACACCGTCACAGTCAACTACTGTGGAGACTCAACAAAGTATTTTTGATGAAGATACAATACCAACTGATTCACCTGTTGCTTCTTCATCCTCCCTACCACCTCCTGTTACTGATAATCTTGAACCAATTCAAGATTCATCAGTTGATACAACTCCAGCTGTTTCTCCAGATACTCAATTGAATCCATTAGATAATGTTACATCAGATCAAGTGGATCAAGGCTCAACGTCAACAACGGTTGATGTTTCAATGGATACCACTGATGTACAACCTCTTCCACACGACCGATGGACTAAAAGTCATCCAATAGATCTTATTATTGGTGATGCATCTGCTCCAGTCTCAACTCGAAGGGCTACTTGGAATATGTGCCTATACACTGCCTTTCTTAGTAAGATTGAACCAATAACGGTTGCTCAAGCTTTACTAGATCCGAACTGGGTGGTTGCAATGCAAGAAGAGATCAATCAATTTAAACGGTTGAAAGTATGGCGATTGGTTCCAAGACCAACGGGTCAACGACCAATAGGGGTTAAGTGGATTTTTAATAACAAGAAGGATTCTGATGGAATTGTGGTTCGGAATAAGGCACGTCTTGTGGCCAAGGGATATCGACAACAAGAGGGTATTGATTATGATGAAACGTTGTTCTGGTTGCTAGGATTGAGGCTATTCATCTTTTCCTTGCATTTGCTTCTCATATGAAGTTCACGGTGTTTCAAATGGATGTCAAAACTGCTTTTCTGAATGGTCATCTTCAAGAGGAAGTCTATGTCGATCAACCAGAAGGCTTTGTCGATCCCATTCATCTAAATCACGTATACTACTTGGAGAAAGCTTTGTATGGTCTGAAGCAAGCACCGCGTGCATGGTACGAGACCTTAACAAAGTATTTGCTGGACAATGGCTTTTCTCGTGGAACGATTGATACAACGCTATTCATCGGTAAAAACTACGGTCACATTCTCTTGGTTCAAATTTACGTTGATGACCTTATTTTTGGTTCCACGTCCCCGGCCTTATGCAAAGAATTTGGTGACCTTATGGCCAACAAATTCGAAATGAGCATGCTTGACCAGTTAAATTTCTTTTTGGGGTTACAAGTAAAACAATTACCAAACGGGATTTTTCTCAGTCAAACAAAGTATATCAATGATATGCTAAAACGTTTTAAAATGACTACTTTAAAACCAATGACAACCCCAATGAGGACTTTACTGGATGCTGATACTAATGGGGAACCCTTTGATATTACGCTTTATTGAAGCATGGTTGGTTCTTTAATGTATCTGACTGCAAGTCGACCCGACATTACACTTGCTGTAACTGTCTGTGCCCGCTTTCAGTCAAACCCTAAGAAATCTCATTCTAAAGCAGTTGTTAGGATTTTTCAGTACCTTAAAGATAAACCTAACCTTGGGATCTGGTATCCTCATGGATCTGATTTCAATCTCACTGCTTACGCTGATGCGGATCATGGCGGTTGCCATGTTGATAGAAAAAGCACATCTGGATCAATTCAGATGTTGGGGAATAGGCTAGTTAGTTGGTCATCCAAAAAGCAGAACTGTGTGTCTTTATCAACAGCTGAGTCTGAGTACATTGCTGCAGCTCATTGTTGTTCACAAGTTTTGTGGATGCAAATTCAACTTTCAGACTATGGCTTTAAGTTTTCTAAGACCCCGATTTACTGTGATTCATAAAGTGCTATTGCAATAACAAGCAACCCGGTCCAGCATTCTAAGACTAAACACATAGATATTCACTATCATTTCATTAAGGACCATATAGAGAAAGGGGATGTAGAGTTATACTTTGTGCCTACCAAAGTGCAATTAGCTAACATGTTCACTAAGCCTTTAGATAAACTTAGGCTAAAGTTCTTGATCAAAGAGATTGGCATGGTAGAGTATAGTGCTTGATATTCCTTAGATCTGTTGGGACTTATTCTTGGGATCTTACGTTTAGGGGAAGTAGATACTTTCTAGGGGGAGCAACTACTTTCATATGCTTTGGATATCATCTTTTAAGGGGGAGCCTTTAGATTTATGATAACTTCCTGGATATAATTGTTCAATGGTTATGTAAGGGGGAGGTAACTCATTGATATCATATTTCAAGGGGGAGTTAATTCATTTTCTAGGGAATTTTATCAAAATGCTGATTTACATTCTTGTATATCACATTTTGAGGGGGAGAAAAAGGGAGAAAATGAGAAAATTACTAAAAAATATTGTTTTTCAAAAGTGAATTCATAAATTCTTTGTTTTATATCTGAAATAATTCACTAAAGCTTGTATACATCTCAGTATGCAACCCGTTTTAATAATTGGTATCATTGAAGATTTGTACTTTGTTCACAAATTCAAAGTTCTTTTAAGTACAAATCTTATTTTGAAAAATTCATAAAAATTGGAAAAGATAAAATCCAAAAATATTTGATTTTTACTGAATAAATGCTATTTTAAGCATTATACCGAATCTGACATAAAACAGTACAGATTCGGTAAGTTCAAAGTTTTTCAAAAATTGTCTCAGAATTGTTTTTCATGAAAAGATTGAAATGAATTTTAAGAGGAAAAGTTAATTTGTCAAGATTTTGAAGTTAAAATTGATAAAGTTTTGAAAAGTGGACTGTATTCGGTAAAATAGGCCCATTCGGTAAAAGCCCATTCGGTATTTTATCTTCGGTATCTATAAAAGGAGGGTCAAAGTCAAACTAACTCTCTTACTGTGCTTAATTACCTACCGAGTCTAATTGAACATACCGAATCTGCCTAATCTACCGAATCCGTTCTTCTGTTTCTTCAAATCTCTGGCATAATTTTATTTTAATCATTGCTTTAGATACATACGTGTAGATCTGAGATAATTAAATGTTTTTCAACTAGAAAAGATCAAAATAACTGGATTGTGACTCTCAATTTTGAAATTTTGTTGATTATACCGAGTCTGAGTCGTATTCTTTTAATCTTTGATTAAACTCAATTGATTTGGTTAATTAACATGAATTCTTGTCTACTCTGACTTATATTAATTGATCTATCATTTGACCAAGTTTGATTACATGTTTAATTGGTTGTTTGATGGATTCTGTATCTACCGAATATGTTCTATCTACAGTACCGAGTCTGTTCATACGATTAACATGTTGATCTGCTTCTAATTGAGTGGTTAATTGATTCTGGTTGTGATTTTACATGATAGAATATGCATGTTTGAGTGACTTTATGTTAATTTTGGAGATACCGAATCTGTTCTTCTCTTGATACCGAGTCTGACTTTTTGTACCATGAAACTTTCTGATTTTTATCTTCAAACACTTAACATGTTTATTTTATATCTTTCTGATCTGAAAACTCAAGCTTATTTGGTTACAGAATCTCAAGTTTTCATGACTACCGAATCTGCTTGAATTATGTTTAAAAATTGACTAAGTGTTGTTCTGATTCTTTGTGTTATATAATTGACTTTGCATGATGAATTTGTATTATGATGAATATCATATGAATATCATGATTGTCAATTACTTGTTCATATCTGAGAATAAAGGATTTTTATATCTTTTAAAAACCATAAAAATCATAAAATATAAAAGATAAAACATATACAAAGGATTTCAAAGGCAAATAAGAATAGAGATACATGCTTTATGTTAAATATCTTGTGGTCTTCTATTTTTTATTTATACAGCTAAATGACGAACAATCACTTCATCAACTCTGAAACCAACATTCTCTGCAACTACTTGACTGCAATTCTAGAGAGGCACACTCTGTGGCCTGCTCTAAACTTTACAGTCAGTGTACCTGTAACATATCTGGAGCTACTTAACAGAACAATTAGGTTTGTGGAAGCTACACAACATACTGCTGAAAATCCAGAGGGAACACAAGCTCGTTTTGAATTTCAACTGAGAGGAGTTCAAGGGAGGAGGAGTATCACTAAGGCTGATTTCAGGAGGATATTCAGACTTCCTGTTGTGCAGAATGCTCCTGCTTTTCCTGCTACTCAGCAGATGATGTCCTCTATCTTTGATCTTGGTTATGTTAGAGCCCGCAATGTTCCTCCAGCTAAGTTTCAGAAGAAATATATGCACTCAAGGTGGTATGTGCTCTTCTCAATCATCAACAGATGCTTGCTGATGACAAGGAGTGGATCCGACAGCCTGACTGTGCCAATGCTGAAGTTGTTCTACTCTTTCATAAGAGTAGAAGCTCCTGACTATGCAGAACTAATATGTGACTTGGTTCAAGCTCAAGTTGATAAACCAAGGAGTTCATACATTCCTTGCGAAAGGTTTTTCTGTATCTTTATCCATGATGCTATAAATGCTTGCAGAAATGCAAATATATTTGTACCAGGTACACATGGATTACAGATGAAATGATTTGGGGAGCTGAAGATGAATAGCCCGATGGTATCTGATAATCAATTCACTGCGCCGATTCCAAATTGGCTAGTGAGGCTAGCTGAACCACAAGATGCTCGTATGCGTTCTTATTTTGAGGCTGTAGGAATACCTCTTCCGAACCCTGTACAACAAGAACAAGTGGAACCCGCTGCGGTTCCAGCCCCAGAGGTTGTAGAGGAACCTGTAGTACAACCACCTGGACCAGCTAATCCTCCACTTAAGGTGAACCTTAAACGATCTAGGTCAGCACACCAAGCTCAACCCGTGAGGATCAGGGAACCTAGTCCAACTAGGATTGAACCAACCCTTTCCACAACACCCGAAGTGAGCAGTGACACCGACACTTCAGCAACAGCATCTGAATCATCTCTCGAACATTCTCCTAAGTGAACTCGATATATCCCTGATGAGATGATTCAGACTCCGCCAACCCAACGAGTAACTAGATCTAGGACTTCGACACCTATCATCCGCCAAACAGTTACTACAACCGTTGGTGATACGGACCAAGACCTAGAACCAATTAGGTCACCCTCACCCATCTCCGTATCACATCCAATAATAACAGTAAGCCCTACGCTAAATGAAGCGCAATTTTCGGTAGGCAAGAGATCTAAACGCACGGATGGTAAAAAGGCCACTAAGCCCATCCAATCTAAACATGACTTAATAATAAATCCTACAAAGCAAGGTGCTTCGGCATCTAAGGAAGTAAAGTCTTCCTCTGCAGTAAAGTTTGTGTTGACTCAATCTATTGATGAAACTCTATCATTGAAGTCCAGAACGGCCGAAGGGGATCCGAAAAATCTTGAAAAGGCACCCTGCGTATCGGCTGGAAATCCTCCTGTGCCTCAACGTACAACAGGGTCTCGAGGTACGGCTTATCTTGATGAGGGAGATCTGTCGCTTCCCATGGAAACGAGTCAACATGACAATCCTTCGGGATATTTATCAGACTTCCAGCAGACTGATCCCTTGGTTCATGAAAGTGATCCATTGGATCAAACAACTTCTCTTCCGGATTCTGAATCTCAGGATCTGGAGGAAGAGTCTTTAACTGAAAGAGATTTGCCACCTCATGGTATATTAATGATTTCAGGAGTCGGAGATAGCAATATCTCTGCGAGAGCTAAATCGACGGGTAGTTCTGCTACTCTGTCAGAGTCCCATGAGACTAAAGTCATGGAGGCGGATGCTTCGAAAGAAACTTCACCGGTGACAACTCCGGTTGTTACCCAACCTCCATCAGAAGGGGATATCACGAATCTGACTAGTAGTATGTACAACCCTACATATAAGAATAATACCGCACAATCATCCTTACCTGCCTTCACGGCAACTCAAACACTTCCATCGACATCACCTTCATCCAATGCTGCTGCTGCTGTTCCCATTGTTACTTTTCCATCATCACCCTCTCGTTTACCACATTTCTATGATGCTTTGGAGTAAGAATATTTCAGTCGTATGTTTTCTAGAGTCAATCTTGATGTTCTTCGATGCACTTCGCTTCAAGCATTGTTTCGTGCTCGTGTTCGATATCCACTTACTTCCTGCTCTTCTCCTTTAAGTCCTTACCGTGATGATGAACATGATGACTCTGATCCTCAGAATAGCCATGAGGGGGAGATAGGAGTAGATGGAGAATATCTATCGGTGAACATTTCAACCAAGGGTGGTGATGTGAGGTCTTCATCAGCTTCACAAGCTCAACAAGTTCAAACGGAATCAGAAATGGTTTCTACACATGATGAAATTGATGATAAGGAGCCTGAGCAAGTTATAATTCCAATTGTTCATAAAGAGGCTGATAGTGGACCAGTAGATGAGGATTTGAATTTAAGTGATTTTTATCTTGAAGAGACGGATGATGATGGGTTTGTCATCTTAAGCAAGCTATCTTCAGTATCTTCAATTCCGGAAGATGTAGAGATTGTAGATGAAGGGAATCCTGATCCAGTAATAGAAAGTGATGATGAAATGGATTCTTCTGATGACGATGAAGACAATCTTTATGTTGATCCAAATGAAGATGATATCTTTGATCATATTGAAGATGATGATGTTCCAAATGATGATGCAATAAATCCTCATCGAATTCTACACCCTCATCGAGTTCACATCCAACAAATGCTAATGAAAGCTCAACTTCTGGTACATCTACATCAAGTGAAACAGTAAATTCCAGATTCAAATATAACCATGGAATATTCTTTAAGAATCAGGAACAAAGATTGTTATTGGGAGTTGAACATGATTTTATAACGTTACGAAACACATTCATCGAAGAAAATGCTTACAAGATCTTCCGCATCAAAGATACACCAAGGAGTATCATCTTCCAGCAAGTGAAAGGAATTGGTATGAGTTTATGTGGAGGAAACATATCAACAAAGATGAAGATGATTTGCGGCTTCAAAGAAAATATCGTATTTCAGAAGTGTTGAACATTGCTCGAGTCGGAGTAGAGATAAGTGAAAAGAAAGACGTCATCAGTCAGTTCCATGTTATTAGAGAAGATGAGAAAGAGTACAAGTTCACAGAAGCAGATTTTTATAATCTTGATATGCTTGACATCATTCACATCTACAACTACCTCAGTATCATCACCATTCTACCTTTTGCTAAGGCACAAGCTTTGGAAGCTGTGAAAAGATACATGATGGAGACAATTGAACTGATGAGACGTGAAGATTTTCAAATAGGTCTCGAAGCAAATAGGAAAAAGATTCGAATAACGTGTCCGAATCAATTTACGAAGGGATTGAAGGATATGAGGAAGTTTCAAATGCAATTCGAACCCGAAGGGTTTGTATTTGTAAATTCTCAAAAGGAAAAGGTGTTCATTCGTACTGAAGAGCTGAACAAATATTCAGATGGAACACTTAAGGCTGCACTGAAGTATCTTAAAATTCATCAAAACAAGGTTGATGACTTTGATACAAAAATGGGTCTTGGAGAGTTTATAAATCATATCAGAGATCGTTTAAAGCTCTGAATCCGTACAAGACAGTTTGAGATTCTTCGTCGCCAGAGAAAGAGAAGGTATTTCAAGGAAATGGATGAATATCCATTACATGAGGGAGATCCAAGGAAAGCGTGGGGAGTCTGGAAAACTTCTAAGCAAATTTCAGAAAATCAAGTAGAAGTTTCAAAACCAGATGGCTCACGATGGAAACTAACGTTTGGACCTCTCAAGATTTCACAATAGGATTATATTGTAAAGTTCACATTTAACACTAAGGGGGAGATTGTTAGGGCCCTGAAGTTGTATAGTGTTAATGTGAATTAAGCTTTAAATGAAGGTTCCTTAGAAGAGGGCTATATAAAGAACCTAAGTAGTCCTAATTAGATAGCCATTGTATTGTAACCGAGTTCTAGAAGCTGTGGAAATAATTTTACCGATTCTCTCTCATACCGAGTCTTCTTCTATATACCAAATCTCACTCTATCTTATCTTTTCTATCAATCTCAACATGATCTGGCCTATCACTATAGAGTAATATGGATAAAACAATTCGATTATTCGAAGAATACGAGTGAAGCTATTACAAAAGATTGAGATGAGTAAATGCGGATTTGCCTTAACCGGTGACGTAGTCATGGTTGATTTTCGGAATTGAAGGAATTTAGAGATAATCTTCAAAATCTATATAAGATTTGATTCTTCGGTAATTTCAGGAATTTAGGATCTCTCTAATTAAATGCGGAGATCTGCCTTGATTTCTTTACCAAATATTTCACTATAAGTTAATTTCTTCTGTTTCATTACTTTTACCACTCCTATACTCAATTCCCAAATTCAAAAGATTGTGAAAATGCTTAATCCAGTTCTGATCCGTGTCCTTATCCTGACTATTGCAACAATTATTCTCCTTTTCCAACTTCTACCAAAGGAATCTATTTTCTTCTACTTCGCCCTTGGGGTTATAGTGTTTTTAATTCTCCCGTGTCTTTATGTTGTGATAATCATTGATATACACGGTTTGTAATTTATGTGTTGTTATCGGGCTTTATATTCTCCCTTATATTTCGAAGCTCTGTGATTTTGTTTTCTCTTCCCGACTTTAACTCGAGAGAATAATGGTCCAGAATTCGTAGGTATAGAGTTTTGAATGATCATAATATAATATGCAGAAATGAAAGGTAATAACACGATTTGATTTGTCAAATTACCAGAATTCAAGGGAAAGATAGGACTATCAAGGAAATATGTTCTTGATATATTTATGGATTAGACAGAATGTAGGAGTCGTGTAACATGACACATGATGACGTTATGGTCTGTGAATCATCACGTTTCATTAGAAACTCAGCATGACTTACTGTAATATAATTACTTTGATCAAGTGTCATTATATTGTACTAACTCATGCATCAGTTCCCAACACTACTTCAAAAACATTCATAATTTAAATTTAAAGATTTACAGAATATAGAAACTAAAACAGTTTCCTTTTATGAGATATCACAGATAGTGCGGAGAGATAATTAATATCGAACGAGAATATTTATGAAGATATCTTCAGAAATATTGAGGATATTTATAATGAAAGATACGATAACATCTTAGAATTTTAGAATCAAATTGTGATGAAGAAATTCATTCACGATGATTTAGAGCGGTTAAGGAGCAAGGTATTTTCTAAAGATTTCATCAGAAACAGAATCATCAGGATTCTTTATGTACAAGTTTAGTTATTGTGATTTGTTCAGAGTCTCCTTCATGGTTTGCTCAATCCGTTTTCCAGTTCCAACTATTCTGAGCTTTACCAACATACTGTTCTTTATCATCAAACTTTTTACGATTGTCTGCAGTTTCTGCTGTTTCATTCAGCTTTTTCAAACTTTGAAGTATTGGTTCGTAGACTGGGTGTTTTTCAGAATTTCAGAATGAAATTTCATAATCCTAAGAGATAAAGGTTATATATATACATATAACTGTTGATGTAGGAATGTTGTGAGATTCGAAATACTGATTGTTAATGCCAGGAAATTGGTATGGTCATTCTCGTTATAAGATGTGGATGAGTATATGATAAGGTTTTAATGAATATAATGATTTTTCGGAAAGTTAGAGATCAATGAAGTTGCTGGTAAGTTTGCTGCTAATGTGGTGGAATATAAACGGTTCCCTGATAAAGATGACGAAAGGGCAATCGTATACATCAAGGTTATAATAAGACTAGTACTATTGAAAAGTCAAAGTTGGCTTGCTGGAGCTGTGACAAAATTGGCTATTTTGAAAAGAGATTGAAACATTATTTTCGGTAATAACAACGCTGATATTGCTCAAATACATCATATATATATCTCGCAATATCGTGTGAAATACTCTCGAACCAAGGATAGTTAAGGCGGTTTCTACAAGTAATACATAAAGTTATGTAAAGTGTATCGGAAAGTGGTTTATAAAGAGTTTTGGTGAATTATGACCGTTCTATAAGTTGTGATTTCATCATAGTTGATTACGATACAAGTTATGGTCAAATTAGCGCTCTAAAATGATAAAACGAGGCTGCAGATATGTTGGACGCCGTCCAAATGAAGGGAGATTTGAAAAAAACGAGACAGTGAAATTCAGCACAACTGGACGCCGTCCAGCCCTTTACAACTGGACACCGTCCAGAAATCTGGATGTCATCCAGGCCTTTACAACTGGACCCCGTCTAGAAATGTGGACGTCGTCCAGAAGTAGGTTTCAGCCTACTTTTGCTTTTTGACCAACTTTAACTACTTTAAAAAAGGGAGATACGATCAGAAACTGCAGATACGAACCAGAGGAGTTAGAAGACGATTTTAGGAGCATTTTTGGAGAACTCCAAGCTCTTGCAAGTGATCTAACATCCAAGAATCAAGAAACCAATCCTTCTCCATCCAAAATTCATTCTCTATTAGGTTGATTTCTTGTTCTTCACAATGAATTCTACTTATCAATTGATTGTTTTTTTGTTTGTTAATATGATTGTTGGCTAAATTCTATAATGTTTTTCTAGATTAATAACTGAGGTATTGGATGTAATCTTATTGATTGAATGTATTATGTGTGATAGATAAAAGCTTGAATTAAAGAACCATGCTTATTGATGTCAAATCATTTGTATCTAGTTAATTGATATGTTGTTGATAAAGAGAACTCTTGTTGATGTATCATATTGATTTACAATCAACTTTTCTTAGATTGATTGTTTACTAAACCGGACCAATAGGGTAAATTAGATCAAAATGATTAGACGATATAGGAATGAATTGTGTAGAGCGAACGCAAAGACAATTGGTATTCAAGTCTTTGATCTAGCTAATCAACTAGTCACAAACGAAAAGGTCTGGGTGATAGGGAACCCTCCACTTAGTAATTCTAGTGTGAGTACTTGCTAAAGAGAACTCTTGGCAAGTCGATTTGGGTGATTAGCATTTATATCATAGTTATTTGGTTACAAACACGAGAACTATAGAGAAAAGGGAACCCTTGATCTTGTAATCGAGTTTGCGTGTTTACTAAAGAGAACTCTTGGTAAATCTATTAGGTAACTTACACACATATTCATTCAATCGGGTCTTAACAACATAACTTACATCCAATACCGAGGGTAAAATATCTAGATGAACATTTCGTATCTTTGATCTTAATCAAACTATCTTATTTGATTTCTTTGCACTTATTTTCATTATATAAACTTAAAAGACCAAAAATATTGTTTTTACTTTTAACCTTCTCTGATTTGGCTAAATCGTTAAATAGCCACAAAAACATAATATCTTGTACCTTTAAGTTACATTTACTTAGTTAATCATAATATAGTTTCTAATTCTAGTTTGACTAATCTAACTGTCCTTGGAACGATACACGGAACAAAACCATTATTTATACTACTACACGATCGGGTACACTGCCCGTTAGTGTGTAACAATCTTTAATCGGTATTTTTCCATACTATTTCATACAACAATTCATATACCACTTTTTGCACATCAAGTTTTTGGCGCCGCTGCCGGGGACATTTTTGTGTCAAAATAGAATTGTTAACTAATTTGTGATTAAGTAGTTTCTTAATTATTTTAAATTATTAATAGTCTTTGATTTTTAGACTTATAGAATCAGTGCGTTTAATAGTTTTGTTAGTTATGTGATTGACAGATTTTAGGTTGCATATGCCACATACCCGAAGTTCAGATTCTCCATTACTTACACCGCTTAAAGAACCTGATAGAAAGCTTGGTAGGATCCCAAAAGAAGTACTTGAACTTTTTGAATCTTCATCAAAGCAAGAAACTTTTGATTCAGAATCAAGTACAACCAAGCCAAGATACTCTAAATTTGGTGAAACCGTTCATCCTCCAAATTTTGAAATGGAAGGAGAGGCATGGCAGGTGGTACCAAGACAATCAATGGCGGCCAAGATGAAAACAACCCGAACCGGATAAGGTAGTGCCATTACTCTGCCCACAGGTGAGGAAAAATTTGAAATAAAAGGACCTATTCTCCAAATGATTAACAACAGGTGTCAATTTGGTGGTGGTCCGAATGAAGATGCAAACGAACATATTCGTCTTTTTCAAGAGATATATCTTCTATTCAAACTTAAACCAGACACTGATCAGACCATATTTTTAAGAGTTTTCCCATGGACACTCCATGGGGAGGCACGAAGTTGGTTAGATTCATTGGCCGAGGCTAAGATAGAAACTTGGGATGGTATGTTGGAAAAATTTCTTAAGAAATATTTTCCAGCTTCTAAGTCCACGAGACTCCAACAAGAAATTACCCAATTTTGTCAAAATTCGATGGAAACCTTGTACGAAGCATGGAATCGATTTTCCAAAATGCTAAGAGGTTGTCCAAACCATGGTTTGGATACCTTCCAAAAAGTCCAAATCTTTTACAAGGGTTGTGATGTTGCAACCCGAATTTCCATTGATCAAGCGGCCGGAGGTTCACTCATGGACAAAACCGAGCAAGAGGCTTATGAGATAATCGAGAAGCAAGCCGATTATTCTCATGAGTGGCATCAAGAACGACCAATTACTCGTAATGCTCAAGTCCATAGCGCCGGTGCTTATGATGACCTTAGTTCCCTAAGTGTGAAAATAGACGGTGTTGCTCGAAACATGGACAAAATCTCCAAGGAAATTCATAGCATGAAGGTAGGTTGTGAATACTGTGGTGGTCTTCATTTTGGAAAAGATTGTGATGCCGGTTTAACAATGGCTCAAAAAGAAGAAGTGGCTTTCATATGCCAAAGAAATAATAATCAATTTCAAGGAAGAGCCCAATTTAACCGAAACTTTAACAACCCATACAACCCTCAAGGTCAAAATTCCAATTACCAACAAGGGTCAAGTAGTGGGTTCCAACAAAAAACTCCGGGTTTTTATCAAAAACCCCAACAGGAAGAGAAAAAGTCAAATTTGGAGAGTATGTTGGAAAAGTTGATTGCATCACAAACTCAGCTTGTCACAAACATAAACCAAACAAACAAGAAAAACGAACACCAGTTTAGAAACCAACAAGCCTCAATTCAGAATTTGGAGAAGCAAATGAGTGGTTTAGCTAGTTTATTGAGTGAAAGAAAACCAGGGAGTTTACCGGGCGATACCAATAAGAACCCCCGAAATGAGCACCCCAATGTTATCACCACACAGAGTGGTTTAACATACGAAGCCCCAAGAATGCCCAAAAAATTCTGATTTCAGTGTTCCGTTGAACAAAAATGATGAACCGCTTAAGGAGTCGGAACAAGTGATTGAAAAGGAAGAACGGGTGAAACCCGTAGTGAAGCCATATCAACCACCGTTCCCATACCCACGGAAGCAACAACAAGAAAGGCTAGAAGCCGAAAGGTCAAAATTTCTAGATATGTTTAAACAAATTAACATAAATATGCCTTTCATTGATGTAATCTCAGGTATGCCTAAGTATGCTAAGTTCTTAAAAGACTTACTTACTAATCGGAAGAAAATGGAGGAAATTTCATTAGTCACCATGAATGCTAATTGTTCCGCAATCTTGATGAACAAAATACCAAAGAAGTTAGCAGATCCTGGGAGTTTTACAATACCATGTCTCCTAGAAGATTTGGAATGCATTAAAGCATTAGCGGATTTAAGGGCTAGCATAAATTTAATGCCTTATTCATTATATGTTAAGCTAGACCCCGGGGTACTAAAACCAACTCGAATGGCAATTCAACTAGCAGACCGCTCTGTTAAATTCCCTCGTGGAATTTTAGAGAATATGTTAGTAAAAGTGGGTACCCTAGTATTTCCGGCCGATTTTGTAATTTTGGACATGGAAGAAGACACACGTGTGCCTCTTATATTGGGTCGACCTTTCCTCAATACCGCTAGGGCTATGATAGATGTTTATGGGTAGAAATTGAACCTTAGTATTGAGGATGTCAAGGTAACTTTTTCCGTTGACCATGCCATGCAATACCCCGAGTCTACTGATGATAAATGTTATTATGTGCAAACCATAGACACATATTCGGATTTGTTGCAGGAATTTCCAGAATTGCAAGGTTCGAGAGAATGCATTTTGGTGGAAGGTGATGAAGAAAACATGGTGGAAAAAGTGGAGATGTTGACCACCTTGATGGCTAACGGTTATGAGCCAAATGATGAAGAATACAGAAAGTTGGATTTAAAAAATGAGTACCGCTGTAAAACATCGATTGAAGAACCTCCCGTTTTGGAATTCAAGTCACTTGGAATATGCTTACCTTCAAGAGGATTCTACTCTCCCGGTTATCATTTCATCTGAACTCTCTGTAAGTGAGAAGTCTAAACTTGTTTCCATGTTAAAAGCCCATAAACCGGCTCTAGCATGGAAAATTCATGACATCAAGGGTATAAGTCCCTCTTATTATACACATAAGATATTAATGGAAGATAACTATAAGCCATGTGTACAAAGACAAAGGCGACTGAACCCTAATATGCAAGAGGTCGTTAAAAAGGAGATTGTCAAACTCCTAGATGCGGGTCTTATTTACCCAATTTCGGATAGTCCTTGGGTGAGTCCGGTCCAATGTGTACCCAAAAAGGGTGGCATGACTGTTAACACCAATGAAAATGATCAATTGATTTCCACTAAGACTATCACGGATTGGAGGGTATGTATTGATTATAGAAAATTAAATGATGCTACCCGAAAAGACCACTTTCCCCTTCCTTATATTGATCAAATGTTAGAAAGGTTAGCAGGAAAGAACTTTTATTGTTTTCTTGACGATTTTTCGGGATATTTCCAAATCCCTATAGCACCTGAGGACCAAGAGAAAATCACCTTTACATGCCCTTATGGTACTTTTTCCTATCGACGTATGCCCTTTGGCTTATGCAATGCTCCTGCTACCTTTAAAAGGTGTATGGTAGCTATTATTCATGATATGATTGAAGACTTTATGGAAGTATTCATGGATGACTTTTCAGTCTTCGGTGATTATTTTGACTCATGTCTTCATAATCTTGAGCGTATGTTGACTAGGTGTTAAGAATCTAATCTTGTACTTAACTGGAAAAAATGCCATTTTATGGTAAGAGAGGGCATTGTATTAGGTCATAAAATTTCTTGTGTGGGATTGGAGGTGGAAAGAGCTAAAGTGGAAGTCATAGCCAAATTACCACCACCGTCAAATGTGAAAGGTGTAAGAAGTTTTCTGGGGCACGCCGGTTTTTACTGTCGGTTCATTAAAGATTTTTCTAAAATTGCAACCCCGATGAACAAACTTCTTGAGAAAGATGCTCCATTTGTCTTCACGGACGAGTGTCTTAACGCCTTTAACCTCCTTAAAGCAAAACTCACGCAATCACCCATTCTCATATCGCCGAATTGGTCAATTCCATTCGAACTTATGTGTGATGCTAGTGACGTTGCTATTGGTGCCGTCTTGGGGCAAAGAATTGAAAAACATTTCCAGCCCATTTATTATGCTAGTCAGACATTGCAAGGAGCCCAACTTAATTACACTACCACTGAGAAGGAACTCCTGGCAATTGTCTTTTCGTTTGATAAATTCCGATCCTATTTGGTACTAGCAAAGATAGTTGTCTATACAGACCATTCAGCATTAAAGTACTTGCTTGCTAAGCAAGATGCTATACCCCGGTTAATACGTTGGGTCTTGCTTTTGCAAGAATTTGACATTGATATTAAAGACAAAAAGGGGACCGAAAACCTAGTTGTCGATCACCTTTCTCGCCTTGAGAACCCGAATCTTGAGGTTCTCCATGAGACTGTTATCCAAGATAACTTTTCGGACGAAAATCTCATGAAAATTGAGAAAATTGATGATCCTTGGTTTGTTGACTTAGCCAACTATCTTGTTGGAGGGTACTTAGAAACCGGTTGGTCACATCAGAAAAGAAATAAATTCTTTAGTGACCTAAAATACTACTTCTGGGAAGACCATTATCTTTTTAGGTGTTGCGCAGATGGTATGATTCGGAGGTGCATTTTGGGAAAAGAATGCACTCAAATTCTTCTTGATTGTCACCGTGGTCCAACGGGTGGGCACTTTGGTCCCCAAATTACGGGGATGAAAGTTTACGAGGCCGGTTTTTATTGGCCTACAATATTCAAAGATGCCTACGCCGTTTGTAAGGCTTGTGACGCGTGCCAACGGGCCGGTCAAATCACTAAACGGGATGAAATGCCTCAACAAAGCATCCAAGTATGCGAGGTGTTCGATGTTTGGGGAATTGACTTTATGGGGCCCTTTCCAAAATCTCATTCTTATCTCTACATACTCATAGCCATTGATTATGTTTCCAAATGGGCGGAGACAAAACCTCTCCCCACAAATGATGGCCGAATTGTAATAACCTTTTTAATGGAACTTTTCTCAAGGTTTGGCACACCTAAAGCCCTTAACAGTGACCGGGGCACCTACTTTTACAATAAGTAATTAGAAAAGGTATTGAAAAGATATGGAGTGATCCATAAAATTTCAACATCTTATCATCTTCAAACAAGTGGACAGGTAGAGAATACCAATCGATCTCTAAAACGCATACTTGAAAAGACGTTGGTGCAAATCCAAAAGAGTGGTCGGTTAAGTTAAATGATGCATTGTGGGCTTTTCGCAGGGACTACAAAACACCAATTGGAACCACTCCTTTCCGTATGGTATACGGAAAAGCATGCCATCTCCCGTTGGAGATTGAACACAAAGCGCATTGGGCACTAAGGGCATGTAATTTGGATTACCAAGATGCGGGTCGGTTACGTTTGACCCAGTTGAATGAATTAGACGAGTTGAGGCTTGAAGCCTATGACAACTCTTTAATTTATAAGGAAAAGACCAAACAATGGCACGACAAGAGATTGAAAAATCCAAAGGAATTCATGGAAGGAGATCGTGTCCATGTTTATAATGCCCATTTCAAGTTATCACCAGGAAAGATTAAGTCCCGATGGTCGGGACCATTTGTTGTTAGAAGGGTGTACCCTTATGGTACAATTGAAGTGGTGAACTGGAAGGGCGATATTTTTAAAGTGAATGGCCACCGGGTCAAACACTATGTCGATGGTCCCCTGGAAATCGAAGACGAGGTTAGCCTCAACTTCGAGAACAAAGCCTAAATCAAAATGGGGACAAGTTGGGTGAACGACTCGTTAAAAAAAAAGTTCACGCGTGTAAATAGTGTGAATTGAGTGTTTTATGATTGATTTGATTGTTTTTAATGTACAAAATGATCTATGATGATGATATGAGCTTTTGTGTGTTGAAAATGGGAATTTTTATGAGTTTTATGCAAATTTTGAGCCACCAGACCAGTGGGACGCAGTCCAAAATCCCTTGGACGCCGTCCAAATTCAAAGGATTTTCTCAAAAAGAAGTCAGTACGTTTTAGTGTAACTGGACGCCGTCCAGATTTTTGGACGCCGTCCAGCTTTTCTTTACTGGACGCCGTCCTGATTTTTGGACTCTGTCCAGCTCTTCTTTACTGGACGCCATCCAGAAGTTTGGACGCCGTCTAGATGCCTGACTCAGAAAAAAAAAACGCGTTTTATACACATTCTAACCCAATTTTCAACCACAAAACACACTTCTCTCTTATTTCTTATCCCACAAACGAACCAACTCTCTAAAAACCCTAATTTCTTCCTTCAAATTCGCGATTTCTTCCTTCAATTTCAAGCTTGAATCATGTTTTCTAGGGTATTGCTAATCTCTTTTCATACTTTTCTTTATTAATTGTTTAATTTGTATGTCTATATGTATAATTTGGTGAAAGATAAGTGTGGGGTGTTTGATTTGCATGATTCTTGTTTAGATTAACATGCCTTAATTGTTTAATTACCCATTATGTCTTGATTTTGCAATAATTACATGTTTAAGGGGTAGGCTCATGATTCTAGGGTTTGTGATGATTAAATACGAAATTAGGGTAGTTAATTCAAGATATTGAGTTTGTTTGTGATGTTTATGAAGCTTGTGAAGTGTTTAATTGTTGTTGATGATATAGATGTTAATTTGGCCGGGTCATAAATTGAATTTTAGTGAATTTCTAGCATGCTTTGAATTGTGATGTTCTTATGAAAGATGTATGCTAGTTTCTCACATGTTTAAGCCTATTGAAGTGGATTGATGGTATGGAATGCTATAATGTAGTTGCGTTATGTGAAGATTATGGTCATTTTAAACTAAATTGTGATACTTGTGCTATGATTGTAATGAATATCATTAGAAAGCAAGATTAAAGGTCATGACCTATGAACGCAACATGTTTGAGTCCTAAGTTGATGCCTAATTGTGAATTTTGTGAACCACATTTTTGTGAGAGTGTATTTGCTAGTTTAGGGAGACTTTGGTTGAATGTGATCAATTATTCTAAACATACGCTTTTGCTTATATGAATCACAATGCTTATGAACTTTGAATGGAATGACTAATTCCCCTTACTACTCGGTTATGTTTTTGGCTAACATTAACACAACGGTTTCTATGTTCTTTGGTTTGGTGTTATTATGTTTTGCAGGGACAATCTAGCAGAGGTGGACAATCGAAAAGAGTCAGAACATCAAGAAACGTTCCACCACCACCACCACCGGTTCAACAACATTCCTCATCATCATCTGGCGAAGAAGAAGACGCTCAAAATAATCCAATAGTATGGTTAGAACATCTTCGGGACAATGATGATTACGGGGAAATTTTTGCTCGAATTACCCGTAGGCCAATTAACGCTACATGGTATTTAGACTGGGCTCCTTTGATTGAGGCGGGTATGCATGCCCATGTCACTCGTTTGTTAGCTATACCATATAATAACATATTGACCTACGCATGGGAACAAATTTTCAGTCAACACGATCAAGTGTTTCCCGTGCTATGTAAAGAATTTTACTCAACTTTCCGATTCAATAATGTTCGTGATCCACTATCGGATGCTTTCTTTAGATTCCGAATAGGGGGTGATGAAAGAAGTTTGAGTAGTTTTGGGTTATGTAGAGTTTTGGGTATTTTTAACGAGCTTACTGACGCACAATTAAGGCAATATTTGATAAGCTCAGAATATCATGGGAGAGTAGGTTTTAATGAACAATCCTTTTGGAGAAGGATTAGGGGGCCAAATGCTTCTAGCCCATTTAAATCAAGCAGACACAGGTATACTGAAATAGCAACCCCTGACGATAAGCTACTCCATCGACTTATCGCATGTACCTTTAATGCGAGAGTCGAAGGACATGAAAAGGTAAAATCTCTGGATCTGTGGATAATGGATCAAATAAAACGGGGTTGTCACACCGATATACCAGGGTTAATTGGGAACTATTTGCTGGGTATCGCTACGGATGCACAAAGAGACAAACCGCTTCTAGGGGGCCACTACATTATGCGGATTGCTCGTCACTTTAATATTGATCTTAATCGTCTGATAGAATGTGACCATGCAATGAAACCCTTAAAAAGGTTTCTTATGTTAACGCTGAGATTTTGATATACGACGCAAATAGGCGTTTAGTACCTTTTGTGGCAGGCGGCGCGAGTGGTAGTGGAGCGAATGTTCAACAGGAACAACAAGAGGAAGAGGAAGCAGAAATGGAAGCCCAGACAAATGTTCAAGATCAAGGTCCTTGGTATCCGTCTCAATCTGGTTGGGATGATTTGGTCAATAATATGAACAACATGAGGGTGAGTCAGCAAGGAATGGAGCAACGCCAGATTGCTCAAGTACATAATCAGGGATGGAACAGTTATGGTTTTGATTGGAATAACCATAACACCGAGTTATATTTTTCCAACCCCGATCAGTACTATGGGACAACACGTCTGACACCCCAATACTACACTGATCCTCAGAACCCACCTCCGCCTTACCCAATTTATAATACTAACGATACGATGCAGGATGCCAGGAACCGATTAGAGCAGGAATACCCACAGGGATGCCGAAGCAGAGATGGCTCAGAAAACTACTTTTGGCCTTACGATAACTGAAGGCCTGCGAGCCTATGATCCTTTTGTTACATTTTTAAACAATCTATTTATTTGTTATGGTGTGTATTAAAACAATATTGGTTTGTATTTTTAAACTAATTGTGTGGTTTGATAATGGTTGTGGTTGTGGAAACACCGTTATTTTTATTATTATTTGTGTGGTTTGTTAATTTGTGCAGCGTGATTGAACTTCAAAGACTGGTATTAAGTTCAGCAACATTTGATATTATGATGTATGTATGTTGATAATCGAGGAATGGACGATGCTCTTATGCTGGCAGTAAGTTCAGCGGCATTCGTCTACATGTTCCACGATTTACAGGTTAAAAAAAATTTGAAAATTTATACAATCACCCTATCACTTTGCCCTCTAAATTTAATCCTTTTTCCGATTTCATGCAATGAGGGCCTTGCATGATCTCAAGTGTGGGGTGGGAGATAGAAATTTATCGGGAATTCGTTTTACAAAAATTAAGGCGTTTATGATCAAAATTTTAAAATTTTCAGGTAGCCTTAGAAAAAAAAATTGTTCAAAAAACCATTTTACATACATTGTGTGCTAAAACTAGAAAAGAAATGTTGAGTTATGTTTTAAATTATTAATAGTCTTTGAAGTTGTACTATCATTCAATTATTTGAATGAAAATCCTATTAGTTTAGTAAAGCTAACTTGTAGGTCACTTGTACCAAAACGAGTGTAAACCGTGAGAGAGCGGTGATTGCATAGCGTGGTCGGAAACCGGACCTCGCACCAGATCGAAAACTAAAACAGGACGATCCTCATTGTTTCTCCTAACAAGGACAATGTTGCATCCGACCACTTTATTATTACCCATAGGATGTATCCATTCCATCCTCAAGGAAGTAAAGTCTTCCGAATAACACACTTGCTGATTTAATTCAGAAGATGTAGTCCAAACCAGTTGTACGGTGATGAAAAATCTTGAAAAGTCATTGCTAAAATCGACTGGAAATCTACCAGGCCTCAACGTCAAACAGGGAAACTGGTAGTCAAAGCTTATCTCAATGAGGGAGATTTGCTGGCCAAATGGGAAGCGCACCATGATACACAAAATGTCAGTGATTGATCAGATTCCCAGTGGATAACCTCCGGAAAGGTAAGATATCAGCTTTTAAGCCTGATGAACCTCAATCTTTATGGTTGACTTAATGGATTAGATGATTACCTCATGATTATCGATGATATCTGGACGTAATGTGTATCCTCCTAAACGCATTATTTTCTTACCAACATCTAGCGATGTTAGGTACTGTGGGAGGGATTGGCTTGACCAATAGCGGGAAACCCGCACTCATTTTCCAAAATTCAAAAAATCCGACAAAAATCGAAAAACGTGCCTAGTGTAAAAACTAGCATTATATTTTCAAAAACATAAAACGTTTTCATAAGGTCCTGATTTCCGTAGGATCAAATTTTTCGGACACTTGGCTCTAAACTCCAAAAAAAATGTGTGCGTGTGTTCTCATTGTGTATATAGCGTGAGTGTGATTACAATAAAGGTGTGTTATACTTAAAGCATGTGTTTCATATAGCGTGAGTTTGCATTTCAAATAAACGTGTGTGTTTCATGTGTTTCGCGTGACTTGTGTGATGTGTGTACTCTATATTGTATAAATGTGTTTGATAGTTTTCTACTTTGAAAGAATGAATTGCTTGAGGACAAGCAAGGTTTAAGTGTGGGGTGTTTTGATATTGCTCAAATACATCATATATATATCTCGCAATATCGTGTGAAATACTCTCGAATCAAGGATAGTTAAGGCTGTTTCTACAAGTAATACATAAAGTTATGTCAAGTGTATCGAAAAGTGGTTTATAAAGAGTTTTGGTGAATTATGACCGTTCTATAAGTTGTGATTTCATCATAGTTGATTTCGATACAAGTTATGGTCAAATTAGAGCTTAAAATGATAAAACGAGGCTGCAGATATGTTGGACGCCGTCCAAAATGATTGAGACGCCGTCCAAATGAAGGGAGATTTATAAAAAATGAGACAGTGAAATTCAGCACAACTGGACGACGTCCAGATTTCTGGATGCCGTCCAGCCCTTTACAACTGGACGCCGTCCAGAAATCTGGATGCCGTTCAGAAATCAGGACGCCGTCCAGGCCTTTACAACTGGACGCCGTCCAGAAGTAGGTTTCAGCCTACTTTTGCTTTTTGACCAACTTTAACTACTTTAAAAAAGGGAGATACGATCAGAAACTACAGATACGAACCAGAGGAGTTAGAAGACGATTTTAGGAGCATTTTTGGAGAACTCCAAGCTCTTGCAAGTGATCTAACATCCAAGAATCAAGAAACCAATCCTTCTCCATCCAAGATTCATTCTCTATTAGGTTGATTTCTTGTTCTTCACAATGAATTCTACTTATCAATTGATTGTTATTTTGTTTGTTAATATAATTGTTGGCTAAACTCTATAATGTTTGTCTAGATTAATAAATGAGGCATTGGATGTAATCTTATTGATTGAATGTATTATGTGTGATAGATTAAAGCTTGAATTAAAGAACCATGCTTATTGATGTCAAATCATTTGTATATAGTTAATTGATATGTTGTTGATAAAGAGAACTCTTGTTGATGTATCATATTGATTTAAAGTCAACTTGTCTTAGATTGATTGTTTACTAAACCGGACCAAGGGGGTAAATTAGATCAAAACGATTAGACGATATAGGGATGAATTGTGTAGAGCGAACGCAAAGACAATTGGCATTCAAGTCTTTGATCTAGCTAATCAACTAGTCACAAACGAAAAGGTCTATGTGATAGGGAACCCTCCACTTAGTAATTCTAGTTTGAGTACTTGCTAAAGAGAACTCTTGGTAAGTCGATTTGGGTGATTAGCATATATATCATAGTTATTTGGTTACAAACACGAGAACTATAGAGAAAAGGGAACCCTTGATCTTGTAATCGAGTTTGCGTGTTTACTAAAGAGAACTCTTGGTAAATCTATTAGGTAACTTACACACATATTCATTCAATCGGGTCTTAACAACATAACTTACATCCAATACCGAGGGTAAAATATCTAGATGAACATTTCGTATCTTTGATCTTAATCAAACTATCTTATTTGTTTTCTTTGCACTTATTTTCATTATATAAACTTAAAAGACCAAAAATATTGTTTTTACTTTTAACCTTCTCTGATTTGGCTAAATCGTTAAATAGCCACAAAAACATAATATCTTGTACCTTTAAGTTTCATTTACTTAGTTAATCACAATATACTAATTCTAGTTTGACTAATTCAACTGTCCTTGGAACGATACACGGAACTAAACCATTATTTATACTACTACACAATCGGGTACACTGCCCGTTAGTGTGTAACAATCTTTAATCGGTATTTTTCCATACTATTTCATACAACAATTCATATACCATGTTTTGCACATCAAATGCCAAAGGTGTGATGCCCCGTACAAAACCATCGTGTACGAATCATCAACAACAGGATCATTACAAGGTTAAGTACTATATGCTGTAATAAAAGAAGTTGCATTCACGATAAAAAGATGACGTCATAACCGACGTCAATTGTTTTACACCAACAGTATGCTTCTATGAATAGCAAGCATGAATAAATGTATGTGACCCTTAGGTCGTTACAAAACATAGTTTAAATGTATCAAAGTTTGAATGCAGTTAAACAGTTCATGCGGTGATAACACTAGAGCAGCGGGTGTCTACGGCAAGACTAGCACGACAGCGGAAGCAAATAACCTTAAGCACCTAAGAAAAACTTGCTTAAAAACGTCAACACAAAGGTTGGTGAGCTATAGTTTAAGTATAACAGTATGTAAGGTAGGCCACGAGATTTCAGTGCTACAAAGAGCGTTTCAAAACAGTATGATAAAGTATATGTTAACCGTGGGCACTTGGTAACTAACTTAACATTTATACCCCCTGAAAGTACACTTGGCAAGTGCATATGTCTACGAAGTATTAAACACTCGTTAAATGCTAGGGCTACTAGCCCGAGTGGGGATGTCAAACCCTATGGATCCATATCTAAGATTCGCGTTCACCGGTTCAAAAACCAATAACTAAACGTTACCGAGCTAAAGGGAATGTTTATGCCGTTGTATAGCCCACGCATATATACGTTTAAGTACTCGTGCCTAGTATGTAAAACATAAAATGCGCATGTATTTTCAGTTCCCAAAATAGTTAAAGTAAAAAGGGAATGCTATAACTCACAATGATAAAGTAGCGGTAAAGTAGAGTCGGGAAATAAGCAAGTACGTATGTCCGGAAAGTCCTCAACCTAAGTCAAATAGTACTAAGTCAGTAAATCGTCCCAATAGATTTAAAAGTATGTAAATTAGGTCTTAAAGATCATCATCATTCATCATCAAACAAAAGGTGTAAAGTAAGTTTCGTTCATGAAAAGAGTTTAAAACAAAGACTGACTTCGGTCAGTCACCACGGTCTCTACACAAACTGAACAGAGGTGAGACCAGTGGCCATGGCTCCGTCTATGAGTCCTTTAAGTGTGGTAAAATCCCAGAATCAAACTCATCTTCGTTTGACCGTGGCGACGGTCTAAGTGCGAGTAGGTCAGAATTTTCAGCACAACGTTAAAAGGACATAGGGACGATCGGAGGGCCGTAAATCCTAAACCGTAACTCGGATTAAGATGAGTCCTAAATGAAAAATTATCTACTTGAACAGAGATATCTTAAAATCATCTTTACAGTAGCCCAGGTCATATGGTTCAGACACAGAAACAGTAAAACAGTAGGTTCCGGGAGTTCTTGGTACTCGATGCTAATCACGGTTCTCATCCTTGATGCATATAGCTTCAAGTGTACAACTCGTTGATGTGTTTGTATCATCTTGACCAAGGTTTCACCATCATAACACTTGTGCAAGTCTAAGACATGTAGCACAACTCATTTAAGTGTTGCAATTGTTTTGATGAACCAAAGTTACATCAAAGTCTTAGATCCGACACATACATGAACTATAAAAGTAATATTAACCAAGTTTTGACTATTATGACACAAGTGTAGGTCTAAGACATGTAGCGCAACTCACTTAAGAGTTGTATGAATTTTGATGAACCAAAGTTACATCAAGGTCTTAGATCTAACACATACATGAACTATAAAACTAATATTAAGTTACAACTTGAAAATAAACTTATAAAATCAAGATCTTAAGTTGTAGAACATAGTTCTTAGTTAGATCTTGAAGATCCTAGACCCAAAAGTCTAGATCTAACATCAGTGTACCAAGTTATAATTAAAGAAAGCTTACTTACAAGTTCTTGAACTATTTAAAGTTAACTTTTAGTTCAAGATTAATGAGATCAAAGTTAACTAGTAACACTTGACCAATCTTAACCAACAAACATGAATTTAAAGTGCATAATATAAAGAAACAAGCTAAGTAAACAAGTAACTAGTTCATGGGTTGTTCATACTTTAAAGATTCAAACCAAAGTTTGATCTTTAAGAATGTAAACTTTAAGTTTACAAACATGACTTACAAGTAATGATTCTACAACCATGAACTTAAAATCTTTTAACATATTAAGTGTAGAACATAAACTAGAAAGTTTATGTTCTTGTGTGTTCTTGTAAATACAAGATAAATGAAGAACAAACTAACAAGTTTGGTTCTTGAAAACTAGTAAGTAAATAACAACAACAAAGTTCAAGTAACTTAAACAACAACCAAGTACAAGTAACAAACAACAAATGATGATGATTAAGGGTGTTGGGTTCGGTTTTTAGCAAGAGAAAGAAGAAGAAAAACTTGAACAAGTTACTTACAAGTTGAGAGAAAAAGAGAGAAAATGTTTGATAGAAAATGGGAAGTAAGTGTGTAAGTGTAAAGTTAAATGAAACAAAAGGATACTAGTAGATAAAAGTTACAAAAAAAATATATTGAACTCCCCATGGTTAAGGGTGGCTGACGGTCTTCAAGAGGAGGGGGAGGGGGAAAATACACACTAGTCACTTGCATGTAAAAGTGTTAAAAGTTGGTTATTAGAGGTGAGTTTCATAGGAAAGAGTTGTAGCAAGATTCCTTAAGTAATGACTATCTAGTTACATCATTAAGTAATACTTACACATGAAAGACATGGGCTAATGAACCCATTTAAGATGTAGGGTGGGCTTATAAGCCCAATATCATGAGTTCATAACATTAACAAGGCCCAAGTTCAAGTATTTAACAAGTTAATCCAATTAAAGCCCAAGTAACTAACTAATAACCATAGTTAATTAAAATGATTAATAAAATCAATCATGAATGTAAATAATATTCTAAAAATATTATTCGTGAAAGTTTCGTGTGTCACAAAGACGTTTTGGGCATTTAAAGTCAAGTACGGGCAATCATGGTAACAAGTAAATGTAATAACATACATTCAATAATTCACAAGTATTAATAATTACAATTATTAATAAATAAACGTTGGAAAATCTAGGGTCGTTACATTACCCACCTGTTAAAGAAAATTTCGTCCCGAAATTTTAAGTTGAGGTAGATGGAGGGGTTGGGAAAAGGTGAGGATACTTTTGCATTATTTGATCCTCTCGCTCCCAGGTAAACTCAGGTCCTCGTTTGGCATTCCACCGCACTCGGACGATCGGAATCTTGTTGCGTTTCAAAGTTTTGATCTCACGATCCATAATCTCGACAGGTTCTTCCACGAAGTGGAGTTTGTCGTCAATAGTAAGTTCTTCAAGCGGTATGATAAGTTCGGGTGCAGCAAGACACTTCTTCAAGTTTGACACGTGGAAGGTAGGATGAACTGAGCTCAATTGAGCTGGAAGATCCAAACGGTAAGCAACGGGTCCAACACGTTCCAAGATTTCAAAAGGACCAATGTATTGTGGGTTCAACTTTCCATGTTTTCAAAAACGAATCACACCTTTCCAAGGTGCAACCTTCAACATTACACAATCACCAACGTTGAATTCAAAGTCTTTACGTTTAAGATCGGCATAACTCTTTTGACGATCGCGGGCAGTCTTAAGTCTAGCTTGAATTTGAGCAATCTTGTTCGTTGTTTCATGGACTACCTCGGGTCCGGTGATTTGCTTTTCGCCTACTTCAGCCCAACAAATAGGAGATCGGCACTTGCAGTCATACAACGCTTCAAAAGGTGCGGCATTAATGCTCGAGTGATAACTGTTGTTGTAAGAAAATTCGGCTAGCGGCAAATGCCTTTCCCAGGCCTTTCCAAAATCAATGACACATGCACGCAAAATGTCTTCCAAGGTCTGAATCATTCGTTCACTTTGCCCATCGGTCTGTGGGTGATAAGCAGTACTCATGTCGAGACGAGTTCCCATGGCTTCTTGTAAAGAACGCCAAAATCTAGAAGCAAAACGGGGATCGCGATAGGAGATGATCGATAAAGGTACACCATGACGAGATACAACCTCCTTGATGTATAGATGAGCAAGTCTTTCCATTGTATCAGTTTCCTTCATCGCTAGGAAGTGTGCAGATTTGGTAAGGCGGTCAACAATAACCCAAATAGTATCGTATCCGCCCACCGTCTTTGGCAGCTTGGTGATGAAATCCATTGTTATCCTTTCCCACTTCCATTGTGGGATTTTTGGTTATTGAAGTAACCCAGAAGGTCTCTGATGCTCGGCTTTAACCTTCAAGCAAGTCAAACACTTACCAACATAAGTCGCAACGTCCTTCTTAAGATTCGGCCACCAATACTGTTCTTTAAGGTCGTGGTACATTTTGCCCGCTCCAGGATGAATCGAATATCTTGATTTGTGTGCTTCATCAAGTATAAGGTTCCGTAAATCCCCATAAAGAGGTACCCAAATTCTTCAGGCATAACATCGGAGTCCAGACTCCCTAACCTCGAATCGAGAGATAAGTATGTTCAAATGTTCGTGAGATATATTCTCCTCCTTGAGAGCCTCATCTTGGGCTACTCTGATTTGGCTGTTGAGGTTCGAATGGATGCTGATGTTCAGAGCCCTAACACGAAGAGGTGCCATCCTCTCCTTTCGGCTCAAAGCGTCAGCTACAACATTGGCCTTGCCAGCATGATAACGAAGTTCACAATCATAGTCGTTCAGTGTCTCGATCCATCGGCGCTGTCTCATATGTAGTTGCTTCTGATCAAAGATATGCTGGAGACTCTTGTGATCGGTGAAGATAGTACTCTTAGTTCCATACAAATAGTGTCTCCACAATTTAAGCGCAAAGACAACGGCTCCAAGTTCAAGATCGTGAGTAGTGTAGTTCCGCTCGTGAATCTTCAGTTGTCGGGAGGCATAAGCGATAACCTTTGATCGTTGCATCAGTACACAACCAAAACCACTCTTCGATGCATTACAATAAACAACAAAGTCGTCACTACCCTCAGGAAGCGATAAGATAGGTGCGGTGGTCAACTTCTTCTTCAAAGTTTGAAATGCTGATTCGTGTGCGGGTTCCCAAATGAACTTCTTGCCCTTGTGAGTCAGCGCGGTCAAAGGACGCGCAATCAGAGAAAATCCTTCGATAAACCTTCGGTAATAATCGACGAGACCTAATAATTGGCGAATATGCGTTGGAGTAGTGGGGGTCTCCCACTTGCTGATGGCTTCAATCTTGGCGGGATCAACTTTGATACCCTGGTCGCTCACAACATGACCCAGAAACTGAACTTCCTTCAACCAGAATTCACACTTGGAGAATTTGGAATAAAGTTGCTCTTGTCTCGGGAGTTCAAGTACTAGTCGGAGGTGTTGCTCATGCTCTTCTTCGCTCTTAGAGTAGATGAGGATATCATCTATGAAGACGATAACAAACTTATCTAAGTACGGCTTGCAGACACGATTCATGAGATCCATGAACACAGCAGGTGCATTTGTCAAACCGAATGGCATCACGAGAAACTCGTAATGACCATAACGAGTCGTGAATGCGGTTTTCATTACGTCACTTTCCTTTACTCTTAACTGGTGATAACCGGATCGTAAATCGATCTTTGAGTAAACGCTCGATCCTTGTAGTTGATCAAAAAGATCATCAATTCGTGGAAGAGGATACCGATTCTTGATAGTCAATTTGTTGAGTTCACAGTAGTCGATACACATACGGAAGGATCCATCCTTCTTCTTTACAAACAACACAGGTGCGCCCCAAGGCGAGGAGCTTGGTTGGATAAATCCTCGATCAAGTAGTTCTTGTAGTTGGCTCTGTAATTCTTGCATCTCGGAAGGTGCGAGTCTATAAGGTGCGCGAGCCACAGGGGCAGCTCCCAGTACCAAATCAATTTGAAACTCTACTGCTCTTGGCGGCGGTAATCCAGGCAATTCCTCTGGGAAGACATCGAAAAATTCGTTCACAATTCGAACGTCGTTCACACTCTTCACCTCAGTTTCTACCGCTTTCACATGTGCTAGGACAACAAGACGTCCCTTCTTCATAATCTTTTACGCTTTCATGCAACTAATGAGGTTCAACTTCGAGGTACATCTCTCTCCGTAGATAACCAGTGGTTCACCATCTCCTTGTGGTATGCGAAGTGCTTTATCTCCACAGATAATATCGGCCCTTATCTTGCTCAACCAATCCATACCGACGATCACGTCAAAACTTCCCAATTTGATGGGTATCAAATCAATTTCGAAATCTGCACCAGCTATGTTGATAATATCTCCTCGACTAATGTCGTCAACTTTTTCAAGTTTTCCATTGGCGACCTCGACAAGCATACACTCTTTTAACGGGACTAAAGACCAATTAATCTTATCGCAAAAATGTCTACATACATAACTTCTATCCGCACCAGTATCAAACAAGACAGAAGCTAAAAGATTGTTGATTTTGAATATACCTGTCACCAAGTCGGGGTTTTCGCGTGCGTCCCTTGCATTAACATTGAAAGCTCTAGCGCGGGGTGGTCTGCCATCTTTTCGCTTATTTGGACACGCATTTCTTAAATGGCCCGTCTGCCCGCATTCGTAACATTTCTTCGGCCCGTTGGTGTTCGGCTTCCCATTCAAAGTGGTGACCTTGCAATCTTTTCCAACATGCCCAGACCATTGGCACTTCTCGCAGACAACATTGCAATACCCAGTGTGGTGTTTGTAACACCTCTTGCATTGAGGTAGGGTTCCCTTATAGTTCGGGTTGGAGTTGGTGTTGTTGTTGGGGTTGGGGTTTCCACCGTTGTTGTTTCCTCTGAAACCCTCATGTCATTTCTCCGAGTTTTGATCATAGTTTCTTCCCCTATTGTTGTTGTTGTTGTTGTGGCTATCCCATTTGCGCTTCTCACTAGTACCCGCTTCATACTTAGTTTTCTCCGGTTCATCGATGGTTATTTGATTCATTAAAGTATGCGCCATGCGCATCGCTTCGGGAACATTTGGTGGTTTGGATGAGGTGACGTTTCCCTTAATGCTCTTAGGGAGTCCCAGAAGTACCTTTCCATTCGCTTGAATTCTGGGGTGACCATTGTCGGACATATCAGGGCTAGTTCCAAAAATCTCCTGTTGTAACCATCAAGGTCGTTCCCAACAGCCTTTAACTGCATGAATTCCATTTCCATCTTTTGGATTTCGGTTCTCGGACAATACTCCTCAATCATGGCACATTTAAATTCTTCCCATGGCGTAGCATACGCCTCATCAATGCCTTGTGCCTGTGCCATTGTGTTCCAACACGTGAGCGCGCTGTCAGACAGCGTGCAAGAAGCAAATTTGGTTTCGTTGTCCTCCGAATAGTTGCTAACTCGGAATACTGATTCAAGTTTCTCGAACCATCTGGTGAGACCAACCGGTCCCTCAGTTCCGCTGAAGTTATGTGGTTTACAGCTCTGGAATTCCTTGTAGGTACACCCATTTCGAACGGGTTGAATAACCGGTGGTGGTGGCGGTGGCGGTGGAGCTTGGGGTTGCATTTCCGCAATGGCTGCGGCTACACGTTCTTGGATCATCTCTTCAATTTGAGCAGCAGTAGGTGTGGATCGACCGTTAGTCATGGTGTTCTATACAAACATTTTAACTCAAGTCAAAATCCAGCATTCAATATATAATAATATAGTATACAACAACCAACATGTAAACAGCACAACACACGTTAATTAAGTAACGCAAGTTGATACAAGTACCGTAAAACACCATACAGTAACGTAGATAGAACACTTGTGCAAAAAGTAATATCACAAAGTTTCCATCCATTAATAATAAGTTTCATACATCATGATAGATTCGTACAATACATAAGTGAAATATGAAACTATAACTAGATTACATCATGAAATCTAATACAAAAGGTCCTACTGTGAAGGTAGGTGTAGGATGTCTAAAACCTGAGCCAACTGCTCCTCGAGCTCAGTAACCCGACTGTGGGAGATGGTGGGGCAGGCGGTGCAGGTTGTGCGGGTGGTGCGAGTGGTGCGGGTGGTGCAGACCGCACGAAACGGGGTGCAGACGTTCCGGCTCCAGAAATAGTCAGTACGTAATGGGGTGCCTTACGCACTTGTGGGTCGGTAGGGTACGGCACAAGCCGCTTACGAGCAGTAACCCTACGACGCCGACCAAATGCATCAGTGAAAGCACGGCCTCCGTTGATCCCCGGAATGATGGTACCGTCAAAGCGATACCACTTCTTCGGCGGGGTGGAGGGTGGCTGAATAGGTAAATCAGCAGGGTCCTCGTCGTCACTGGAGTCTGATGAAGAATCATCTGATGAAGAATCGGCAAATGATGAGTCATCCGAATCATGTGGTGGTGGCACGGGTGGCTGAACTGGCAGTCCGAAGGCGGCCAACATCTCTCTATGTCTGCCTGGCGGAATCGGCACTAAACGTCCATTAGCAGCGCGTCGGCACGGCATGCGCATATGGTTACGGAATGGCCCTTCCCCGAACTCTGTGGGAATCACAACACCACCGATGCGGGGCTGTGGCTCTGAGGGTCCGGGAGCAGACGGAGCTGGAATCTCCGTAGGGTCCACGTGTCCGTCAATAGTAGCCACTGGTGCCGGCGCACTACTACTAGCTCCGGAAGACGAAGCGCCGGGGTCACTGGTGCGTATCGGGATCGGTGTGTTGGCAGCAGCAGCAGGTGGGGTGGCTGACGAGTCTAAACTGCCCAAAACAATAGCAGGTGGTACATCCGACATCTGAACAAGGAAAAATAAATTTTCCATGTCAGTAAGTCGTAAAGCAAGCACGTATTAGGCCAACAGTTTAAATCATGTATAACAATAAGTAGCATGGCAAAAATAACGAATCGTACAGAAGTAGCATGCAATCGAAAGCAAGTGATATCATACAGTAGTGAAATCATGTAGTAGCATACGACATATAGCAGTAAAAGCAAGCAGTAGCATGCAGTAAGTTCAGCAGAAACACGTAAACTAGCAAGTTGTAGATTAGTCCTATTAGTGAATCCTACTCGGGTCGGTCTTAGACTCACTAATGCAACCTAATTCCCTACAACCAATGCTATGATACCAAATGTGATGCCCTGTACAAAACCATCGTGTACGAATCATCAACAACAGGATCATTACAAGGTTAAGTACTATATGCTGTAATAAAAGAAGTTGCATTCACGATAAAAAGATGACGTCATAACTGACATCAATTGTTTTACACCAACAGTATGCTTCTACGAATAGCAAGCATGAATAAATGTATGTGACCCTTAGGTCGTTACAAAACATAGTTCAAATGTATTAAAGTTTGAATGCAGTTAAACAGTTCATGCAGTGATAACACTAGAGCAGCCGGGGGCCTACGGCAAGACTAGCACGACAGCGGAAGCAAATAACCTTAAGCACCTGAGAAAAACATGCTTAAAAATGTCAACACAAAGGTTGGTGAGCTATAGTTTAAGTATAACAGTATGTAAGGTAGGCCACGAGATTTCAGTGCTACAAAGAGCGTTTCAAAACAGTATGATAAAGTATATGTTAACCGTGGGCACTTGGTAACTAACTTAACGTTTATACCCCCTGAAAGTACACTTGAAAAATGCGTATGTCTACGAAGTATTAAACACTCCTTAAATGCTAGCGCTACTAGCCCGAGTGGGGATGTCAAACCCTATGGATCCATATCTAAGATTTGCGTTCACCGGTTCAAAAACCAATGACTAAACGTTACCGAGCTAAAGGGAATGTTTATGCCGTTGTATAACCCACACATATATAAGTTTAAGTACTCATGCCTAGTATGTAAAACATAAAATGCGCATGTATTTTTAGTTCCCAAAATAGTTAAAGTAAAAAGGGAATGCTATAAATCACAATGATAAAGTAGCGGTAAAGTAGAGTCGGGAAATAAGCAAGTACGTAGGTCCGGAAAGTCCTCAACCTAAGTCAAATAGTACTAAGTCAGTAAATCGTCCCAATAGATTTAAAAGTATGTAAATTAGGTCTTAAAGGTCATCATCATTCATCATCAAACAAAAGGTGTAAAGTAAGTTTCGTTCATGAAAAGAGTTTAAAACAAAGGCTGACTTCGGTCAGTCACCACGGTCCTTACACAAACTGAACAGAGGTGAGACCAGTGGCCATGGCTCCATTTATGAGTCCTTTAAATGTGGTAAAAATCCCAGAAACAAACTCGTCTTCCTTTGACCGTGGCGACGGTCTAAGTGCGAGTAGGTCAGAATTTTCAGCACAACGTTAAAAGGACATAGGGACGATCGGAGGGCCGTAAATCCTAAACCGTAACTCGGATTAAGACGAGTCCGAAATGAAAAATTATCTAATCGAACAGAGCTATCTGAAAATCATCTTTACAGTAGCCCAGGTTGTACGGGTCAGACACAGAAACAGTAAAACTGTAGGTTCCGGGAGTTCTTGGTACTCGATGCTAATCACGGTTCTCATCCTTGATGCATATAGCTTCAAGTGTACAAATCGTTGATGTGTTTGTATCATCTTGACCAAGGTTTCACCATCATAACACTTGTGCAAGTCCAAGACATGTAGCACAACTCATTTAAGTATTGCAAGTGTTTTGATGAACCAAAGTTACATCAAAGTCTTAGATCCGACACATACATGAACTATAAAAGTAATATTAACCAAGTTTTGACTATTATGACACAAGTGTAGGTCTAAGACATGTAGCATAACTCACTTAAGAGTTGTATGAATTTTGATGAACCAAAGTTACATCAAGGTCTTAGATCTAACACATACATGAACTATAAAACTAATATTAAGTTACAACTTGAAAATAAACTTATAAAATCAAGATCTTAAGTTGTAGAACATAGTTCTTAGTTAGATCTTGAAGATCCTAGACCCAAAAGTCTAGATCTAACATCAGTGTAGAACATGACTTACAAACATGACTTACAAGTAATGATTCTACAACCATGAACTTAAAATCTTTTAACATATTAAGTGTAGAACATAAACTAGAAAGTTTATGTTCTTGTGTGTTCTTGTAAATACAAGATAAATGAAGAACAAACTAACAAGTTTGGTTCTTGAAAACTAGTAAGTAAATAACAACAACAAAGTTCAAGTAACTTAAACAACAACCAAGTACAAGTAACAAACAACAAATGATGATGATTAAGGGTGTTGGGTTCGGTTTTTAGCAAGAGAAAGAAGAAGAAAAACTTGAACAAGTTACTTACAAGTTGAGAGAAAAAGAGAGAAAATGTTTGATAGAAAATGGGAAGTAAGTGTGTAAGTGTAAAGTTAAATGAAACAAAAGGATACTAGTAGATAAAAGTTACAAAAAAAATATATTGAACTCCCCATGGTTAAGGGTGGCTGACGGTCTTCAAGAGGAGGGGGAGGGGGAAAATACACACTAGTCACTTGCATGTAAAAGTGTTAAAAGTTGGTTATTAGAGGTGAGTTTCATAGGAAAGAGTTGTAGCAAGATTCCTTAAGTAATGACTATCTAGTTACATCATTAAGTAATACTTACACATGAAAGACATGGGCTAATGAACCCATTTAAGATGTAGGGTGGGCTTATAAGCCCAATATCATGAGTTCATAACATTAACAAGGCCCAAGTTCAAGTATTTAACAAGTTAATCCAATTAAAGCCCAAGTAACTAACTAATAACCATAGTTAATTAAAATGATTAATAAAATCAATCATGAATGTAAATAATATTCTAAAAATATTATTCGTGAAAGTTTCGTGTGTCACAAAGACGTTTTGGGCTTTTAAAGTCAAGTACAGGCAATCATGGTAACAAGTAAATGTAATAACATACATTCAATAATTCACAAGTATTAATAATTACAATTATTAATAAATAAACGTTGGAAAATCTAGGGTCGTTACAAAAGGAGTTAGTACAGATACGTGTCAAACGTTTACTCAGGTTCTGAGAGTTTTTCAGGTGCATATATATATGCATCAATCTTTTCTTCCTTAGATGAAGTGCGATTGGTTCATCCTCTTGATTGTGATGTTTTCAAGAATCATGAAAGGTTTGAACGCAGATTGTAATCGTCAAGATACAAATGAGGTTTAAGATGAGATCAAGTGGCAAACTTGAAGAAATGTTTAGTTTCATATGTTATAATCAATATTTTAATTCATTTTAATTGTCCAATGTTATTAGTCCACAGTCGATAGTCCACAGTTAACAGTCCAATAATTCATATATAGTTTAATATATAATATTTGAATTAATTAATACGTATCGTGACCCGTGTACATGTCTCAGACTCGATCACAACTCAAAGTATATATATTATTTGATAATCAACCTCAACCCTGTATAGCTAACTCTATCATTGCATATAGAGTGTCTATGGTTATTCCAAATAATATATATAGATGCGTCGATATGATATGTCAAAACATTGTATACGTGTCCCGATATTTAAAGTGCGTAAAATAAATGACAGAAATTAAATGACAATAAATAAAATTGCGAGAATTTAAATTGTGATAAATAAATTGCGATAATTAAATTGCGATAAATAAATGTAATAAGGAATTAACAGTTAGCTACGAACAGTTAGTGAAATGTCCCGTTCTTATTGATTAAAAACGTTCCATATTAATTGATTTCATTGCGAGGTTTTGACCTCTATATGAGACGTTTTTCAAAGACTGCATTCATTTTTAAAACAAACCATAACCTTTATTTCATAAATAAAGGTTTAAAAAGCTTTACGTAGAATATCAAATAATGATAATCTAAAATATCCTGTTTACACACGACCATTACATAATGGTTTACAATACAAATATGTTACATCGAAATCAGTTTCTTGAATGCAGTTTTTACACAATATCATACAAACATGGACTCCAAATCTTGTCCTTATTTTAGTATGCAACAGCGGAAGCTCTTAGTATTCACCTGAGAATAAACATGCTTTAAACGTCAACAAATATGTTGGTGAGTTATAAGTTTAACCTATATATATCAAATCGTAACAATAGACCACAAGATTTCATATTTCAATACACATCCCATACATAGAGATAAAAATCATTTATACGGTGAACACCTGGTAACCGACATTAACAAGATGCATATATAAGAATATCCCCATCATTCCGGGACACCCTTCGGATATGATATAAATTTCGAAGTACTAAAGCATCCGGTACTTTAGATGGGGTTTGTTAGGCCCAATAGATCTATCTTTAGGATTCACGTCAATTAGGGTGTCTGTTCCCTAATTTTTAGATTACCAGACTTAATAAAAAGGGACATATTCGATTTCGATAATTCAACCATAGAATGTAGTTTCACGTACTTGTGTCTATTTTGTAAATCATTTATAAAACCTGCATGTATTCTCATCCTAAAAATATTAGATTTTAAAAGTGGGACTATAACTCACTTTCACAGATTTTTACTTCGTCGGGAAGTAAGACTTGGCCACTGGTTGATTCACGAACCTATAACAATATATACATATATACCAAAGTATGTTCAAAATATATTTATAACACTTTTAATATATTTTGATGTTTTAAGTTTATTAAGTCAGCTGTCCTCGTTAGTAACCTACAACTAGTTGTCCACAGTTAGATGTACAGAAATAAATCGATAAATATTATCTTGAATCAATCCACGACCCAGTGTATACGTATCTCAGTATTGATCACAACTCAAACTATATATATTTTGGAATCAGCCTCAACCCTGTATAGCTAACTCCAATATTCACATATAGAGTGTCTATGGTTGTTCCGAAATATATATAGATGTGTCGACATGATAGGTCGAAACATTGTATACGTGTCTATGGTATCTCAAGATTACATAATATACAATACAAGTTGATTAAGTTATGGTTGGAATAGATTTGTTACCAATTTTCACGTAGCTAAAATGAGAAAAATTATCCAATCTTGTTTTACTCATAACTTCTTCATTTTAAATCCGTTTTGAGTGAATCAAATTGCTATGGTTTCTTATTGAACTTTATTTTATGAATCTAAACATAAAAAGTATAGGTTTATAGTCAGAAAAATAAGTTACAAGTCATTTTTGTAAAGGTAGTCATTTAAGTCGAAAGAACGACGTCTAGATGACCATTTTAGAAAACACACTTTCACTTTGAGTTTAACCATAATTTTTGGATATAGTTTCATGTTCATAATAAAAATCATTTTCCCAGAATAACAACTTTTAAATCAAAGTTTATCATAGTTTTTAATTAACTAACCCAAAACAGCCCGCTGTGTTACTACCACGGCGTAAATTCGGTTTTACGGTGTTTTTCGTGTTTCCAGGTTTTAAATCATTAAGTTAGCATATCATATAGATATAGAACATGTATTTAGTTGATTTTAAAAGTCAAGTTAGAAGTATTAACTTTTATTTGCGAACAAGTTTAGAATTAACTAAACTATGTTCTAGTGATTACAAGTTTAAACCTTCGAATAAGATAGCTTTATATGTATGAATAGTATGATGTTATGAACATCATTACTACCTCAAGTTCCTTGGATAAACCTACTGGAAATGAGAAAAATAGATCTAGCTTCAAAGGATCCTTGGATGGCTTGAAAGTTCTTGAAGCAGAATCATGACACGAAAACAATTTCAAGTAAGATTTCTACTCGAAATAAGATTGTTATAGTTATAGAAATTGAATTAAAGTTTGAATATGATTATTACCTTGTATTAGAAAGATAACCTACTGTAAGTAACAAAGGTTTCTTGATCTTGGATGATTACTTGGAATGGATTTAGAAAACTTGGAAGTAAACTTGCAATCTTGGAAGTATTCTTAATTTTATGAAACTAGAACTTTTGGAATTTATGAAGAACACTTAGAACTTGAAGATAGAACTTGAGAAAGATCAATTAGATGAAGAAAATTGAAGAATGAAAGTGTTTGTAGGTGTTTTTGGTCGTTGGTGTATGGATTAGATATAAAGGATATGTAATTTTGTTTTCATGTAAATAAGTCATGAATGATTACTCATATTTTTGTAATTTTATGAGATATTTCATGCTAGTTGCCAAATGATGGTTCCCACATGTGTTAGGTGACTCACATGGGCTGCTAAGAGCTGATCATTGGAGTGTATATACCAATAGTACATACATCTAAAAGCTGTGTATTGTACGAGTACGAATACGGGTGCATACGAGTAGAATTGTTGATGAAACTGAACGAGGATGTAATTGTAAGCATTTTTGTTAAGTAGAAGTATTTTGATAAGTGTCTTGAAGTCTTTCAAAAGTGTATGAATACATATTAAAACACTACATGTATATACATTTTAACTGAGTCGTTAAGTCATCGTTAGTCGTTACATGTAAATGTTGTTTTGAAACCTTTAGGTTAACGATCTTGTTGAATGTTGTTAACCCATTGTTTATTATAACAAACGAGATGTTAAATTGTTATATTATCATGATATTATGATATATAATATATCTTAGTATGATATATATACAGTTAAATGTCGTTACAACGATAATCGTTACATATATGTCTCGTTTCGAAATCATTAAGTTAGTAGTCTTATTTTTACATATGTATTTCATTGTTAATACACTTAATAATATATTTACTTATCATTTAACATAATTAACCAAGTGTATCAATATCTTAATATGATTCATATGTACCTAGTAAGACGTTGTTATAACGATAATAGTTATATATATCGTTTTCGAGTTTCTTAAATTAATAGTCTCATTTTTATGTATATAACTCATTGTTAAAATACCTAATGAGATACATACTTCTAATAAAATCATGTTAAATATATATATATATAACCATATATATGTCATCGTATAGTTTTTACAAGTTTTAACGTTCGTGAATCACCGGTCAACTTGGGTGGTCAATTGTCTATATGAAACCTATTTCAATTAATCAAGTCTTAACAAATTCGATTGCTTAACATGTTGGAAGCACTTAATCATGTAAATAAAAATTTCATTTAATATATATATAAACATGGAAAAGTTCGGGTCACTACAGTACCTTCCCGTTAAATAAATTTCGTCCCGAAATTTTAAGCAGTTGGAGGTGTTGACGTATCTTCTGGAAATAAATGTTGGTATTTCTTCTTCATCTGATCTTCACGCTCCCAGGTGAACTCGGTTCCTCTACGAGCATTCCATCGAACCTTAACAATAGGTATCTTATTTTGTTTAAGTCTCTTAACCTCACGATCCATTATTTCGACGGGTTCTTCAATGAATTGAAGTTTTTCATTGATTTGGATTTCGTCCAACGGAATAGTGAGATCTTCTTTAGCAAAACATTTCTTTAAATTTGAGACGTGGAAAGTGTTATGTACAGCCGCGAGTTGTTGAGGTAGCTCCAGTTGGTAAGCTACTGGTCCGACACGATCTATAATCTTGAATGGTCCAATGTACCTTGGATTTAGTTTCCCCCGTTTACCAAATCGAACACGCCTTTCCAAGATGAAACCTTAAGCATGACCATTTCTCCGATTTCAAACTCTGTATCTTTTCTTTTACTGTCCGCGTAGCTCTTTTGTCGACTCTGGGCGGTTTTTCAATCTTTGTTGAATTTGGATGATTTTCTCGGTAGTTTCTTGTATTATCTCCGAGCTCGTAATCTGTCTATCCCCCACTTCACTCCAACAAATCGGAGACCTGCACTTTCTACCATAAAGTGCTTCAAACGGCGCCATCTCAATGCTTGAATGGTAGTTGTTGTTGTAGGAAAATTCTGCTAACGGTAGATGTCGATCCCAACTGTTTCCGAAATCAATAACACAAGCTCGTAGCATGTCTTCAAGTGTTTGTATCGTTCTTTCGCTCTGCCCATCAGTTTGAGGATGATAGGCGGTACTCATGTCTAGACGAGTTCCCAATGCTTGCTGTAATGTCTGCCAGAATCTTGAAATAAATCTGCCATCCCTATCAGAGATAATAGAGATTGGTATTCCATGTCTGGAGACGACTTCCTTCAAATACAGTCGTGCTAACTTCTCCATCTTGTCATCTTCTCTTATTGGCAGGAAGTGTGCTGACTTGGTGAGACGATCAACTATTACCCAAATAGTATCATAACCACTTGCAGTCCTTGGCAATTTAGTAATGAAATCCATGGTAATGTTTTCCCATTTCCATTCCGGGATTTTAGGTTGTTTTAGTAGACCTGATGGTTTCTGATGTTCAGCTTTGACCTTAGAACACGTCAAACATTCTCCTACATATTTAGCAATATCGGCTTTCATACCTGGCCACCAAAAATGTTTCTTAAGATCCTTGTACATCTTCCCTGTTCCAGGATGTATTGAGTATCTGGTTTTATGAGCTTCTCTAAGTACCATTTCTCTCATATCTCCAAATTTTGGTACCCAAATTCTTTCAGCCCTATACCAGGTTCCATCTTCCTGAATATTAAGATGCTTCTTCGATCCTTTGGGTATTTCATCCTTTAAATTTCCCTCTTTTAAAACTCCTTGTTGCGCCTCCTTTATTTGAGTAGTAAGGTTAGTGTGAATCATTATATTCATAGATTTTACTCGAATGGGTTCTCTGTCCTTTCTGCTCAAGGCGTCGGCTACCACATTTGCCTTCCCCGGGTGATAACGAATCTCAAAGTCATAATCATTCAACAATTCAATCCACTTACGCTGCCTCATATTCAGTTGTTTCTGATTAAATATGTGTTGAAGACTTTTGTGGTCGGTATATATAATACTTTTGACCCCATATAAGTAGTGCCACCAAGTCTTTAATGCAAAAATAACCGCACCTAATTCCAAATCATGCGTCGTATAATTTTGCTCGTGAATCTTCAATTGTCTAGACGCATAAGCAATCACCTTCGTCCGTTGCATTAATACACAACCGAGACCTTGCTTTGATGCGTCACAATAAATCACAAAATCATCATTCCCTTCAGGCAATGACAATATAGGTGCCGTAGTTAGCTTTTTCTTCAATAATTGAAACGCCTTCTCTTGTTCATCCTTCCATTCAAATTTCTTCCCTTTATGCGTTAATACAGTCAAGGGTTTTGCTATTTTGGAGAAATCTTGGACGAATCTTCTGTAGTAACCAGCCAATCCTAAAAATTGACGTATATGCTTCGGAGTTTTTGGGGTTTCCCACTTTTCAACGGTTTCGATCTTTGCCGGGTCCACCTGGATACCTTCTTTGTTCACTATGTGACCGACGAATTGAACTTCTTCCAACCAAAATGCACACTTTGAAAACTTAGCGTACAGTTTTTCTTTTCTCAATACTTCTAGCACTTTTCTCAAATGTTCTTCGTGCTCTTGATCATTCTTTGAGTAAATAAGTATGTCATCGATGAAAACAATGACAAACTTGTCAAGATATGGCCCACACACTCGGTTCATAAGGTCCATGAACACAGCTGGTGCGTTAGTCAATCCAAACGGCATAACCATAAACTCGTAATGACCATAACGCGTCCTAAAAGCAGTTTTTGGAATATCATCCTCCTTTACTCGCATTTGATGATATCCAGAACGTAAATCGATCTTCGAATAAACCGAGAGCCTTGTAGTTGATCAAATAAGTCGTCAATTCTCGGCAGTGGATAACGGTTTTTGATGGTAAGTTTGTTCAACTCTCTGTAGTCAATACACAACCTAAATGTACCATCCTTCTTCTTGACAAACAAAACAGGAGCTCCCCATGGTGATGTGCTTGGTCGAATGAAACTACGTTCTAATAGTTCTTGCAGTTGGCTTTGCAGTTCTTTCATCTCGCTGGGTGCGAGTCTATAAGGAGCACGAGCTATTGGTGCAGCTCCTGGTACAAGATCTATTTGAAATTCAACAGATCGATGTGGAGGTAGTCCCGGTAATTCTTTCGGAAATACATCGGGAAATTCTTTTGCGACGGGAACATCATTGATGCTCTTTTCTTCAGTTTGTACTTTCTCGACGTGTGCTAGAACAGCATAGCAACCTTTTCTTATTAGTTTTTGTGCCTTCAAATTACTAATAAGATGTAGCTTCATGTTTCCCTTTTCTCCGTACACCATTAAGGGTTCTTCTTCTTCTCGTACAATGCGAATTGCATTTTTATAACATACGATCTCTGCTTTCACCTTCTTCAGCCAGTCCATGCCAACTATTACATCAAAACTCCCTAACTCTACTGGTATCAAATCAATCTTAAATGTTTCGCTACCCAGTTTAATTTCTCGATTCCGGCATATATTATCTGCTGAAATTAATTTACCGTTTGCTAATTCGAGTAAAAATTTACTATCCAACGGCGTCAATGGACAACTTAATTTAGCACAAAAATCTCTACTCATATAGCTTCTATCCGCACCCGAATCAAATAAAACGTAAGCAGATTTATTGTCAATAAGAAACGTACCCGTAACAAGCTCCGGGTCTTCTTGTGCCTCTGCCGCATTAATATTGAAAACTCTTCCGCGGCCTTGTCCATTCGTGTTCTCCTGGTTCGGGCAATTTCTAATAATGTGGCCCGGTTTTCCACATTTATAACAAACTACATTGGCAAAACTTGCTCCGACACTACTTGCTCCGCCATTACTCGTTCCGACACCATTTGTTCCTTTCGTTATGTTAACCCCTGGTCCGTAGACCTCACACTTCGCCGCGCTATGACCATTTATTTTACACTTGTTGCAAAATTTGGTGCAGAACCCTGAGTGATACTTTTCACACCTTTGACATAGCTGCTTCTGATTGTTGTTGTTGTTGTTGTTGCGATTGTTATTGTTGTTGGGATGATTGTTGTAGTTGTTGTTGTTCTTGTTGTTGTTGTTGTTGTTGTTGTTGTTGTTGTTGTTGTTGTTGTTGTTGTTGTTGTTGTTGTTGTTGTTGTTGTTATTGTTGTTGTTGTTGTTGTTGTTGTTGTTGGGCCGTTTATTGTAGTTGCGATTGATGTTGCGATTGTTGGGATAATTGTTGCGATTATTATTGTAATTGCTGTTGTTGTTGTATTGGTGATTCTTATCATCGTTTTCCTCCCACTTTCTTTTGAATTGCTTCACATTGGCCTCTTCAGCCGTCTATTCTTTAATTCTTTCCTCAATCTGGTTCACTAGTTTGTGAGCCATTCTACATGCCTGTTGTATGGAGGCGGGCTCGTGTGAACTTATATCTTCTTGGATTCTTTCCGGTAACCCTTTCACAAATGCGTCGATCTTCTCTTCCTCATCTTCGAACGCTCCCGGACACAATAGGCACAATTCTGTGAATCGTCTTTCGTATGTGGTAATATCAAATCCTTGGGTTCATAACCCTCTAAGTTCTATCTTGAGCCTATTGACCTCGGTACTGGAACGGTACTTCTCGTTCATCAAGTGCTTGAATGCTGACCACGGTAGTGCGTACGCATCATCTTGTCCCACTTGCTCTAGATAGGTATTCCACCATGTTAACTCAGAACCTGTGAAGGTATGCGTAGCGTACTTCACTTTGTCCTCTTCAGTACACTTACTTATGGCAAACACCGATTCGACCTTCTCAGTCCACCGTTTCAATCCGATCGGTCCTTCGGTTCCATCAAATTCCAACGGTTTGCAGGCAGTGAATTCTTTGTAGGTGCATCCTACACGATTTCTTGTACTGCTAGATCCAAGGTTATTGTTGGTATGTAGCGCAGCCTGTACTGCGGCTATGTTTGAAGCTAGAAAAGCACGGAATTCCTCTTCATTCATATTTACGGTGTGTCGAGTAGTCGGTGCCATTTCCTTCAAAATAGTCAAATGGAACAAGTTAATCATACAAAATATTAAGAGTAGTTAATAGTATTTCGTAGCATAATATGAACTCATTTATAAAAGCTTTTTCTTCATATTAGCGTTTTATAAGTTTAAATTCGGGTAGTACCTACCCGTTAAGTTCATACTTAGTAGCTAATATACAATTCAACTACTACAATTCTATATGAAAAACTGATTATAATAATATTTCGCGTTCAAACTTTTATACAATATTTTACAAACTTACAATACCGCTTATTTTACATAAAGCATGAAATATAGCACACAATAACTTTGATACAAGATAGTTGTGAAGATAATTCTAGCTAGTACACAAGTCGTTCAGCAAAGGCAATAAAGACACGTAATTCATACGTCCAGAAACAAGTCATGCATTCTAGTTTTACTAGGACTACTTCCCATCCTTGGTCTTGTGGAACATAACCGTTATGGCCGCTGATAAGACAGCGTGTTGTAATGTCGTCAAAGGGACGAGGGTTATGTAATGACCAACAGTCTCGTAATAACCTAAAAACCTCATTTCTTACCCCAATTACCGACTCCGTCACTTGTGGGAACGTTTTGTTTAATAGTTGTAGCCCGATGTTCTTTTTCTCACTTTAGGGAGAAGCGAACATTACTAACCCGTAAGCATAGCATGCTTCTTTATGTTGCATGTTAGCCGCTTTTTCTAAATCAGGAAGTCTTATATTCAGATACATTAAGTCAAAATAATTTCTTAACCCGTTGCGTAAAATAGCATTTGGTTTCCCCGCAATATATGCGTCAAAGTAAACACATCGTAACTTATGGGTTTCCCAATGTGATATCCCCTATCTTTCAAATGAAAGTCTCTTATAAACCAAGACATTCTTGGAACGTTCTTCGAATGTCTTACAAACTAATTTCGCCTTAAATAGTTGTGCCGAAGAATTCTCACCGACTCTAGACAAGATTTCATCAATCATGTCTCGGGTAGGTCTCTTAAAATATTGGGTTGTCTATCCATTTTGTATTTTTATACTGTAAAATAGACAAGAGTTAGATTCATAAAAAAAAAAATACTTATTAATACAAGCAATTTTTACATATATCATAAAGCATAAGCACACTATATTACATATATTACATCACACGAATACAACTATCTTATTCTGACTCGCTCGTTTCTTCTTCTTCGGTTTTGGTTCGTTTTGCCAAGTTTCTAGGGATATATGATGTTCCCCTAATACGAGCTGTCGTTTTCCACAACGGTTTAGAAAAACCTGGTGGTTTAGAGGTTCCCGGGTCATTGTTACAACTTAAGGGCTTCGGGGTTTGACGATACATATAAAGTTCATCGGGGTTGGAATTAGATTTCTCTATTTTTATGCCCTTTCCCTTATTATTTTCTTTTGCCTTTTTAAATTCAGTTGGGGTAATTTCTATAACATCATCGGAATTCTCGTTGGAATCCGATTCATCGGAGAATTGGTAATCCTCCCAATATTTTGCTTCCTTGGCGGAAACACCATTGACCATAATTAACCTTGGTCGGTTAGTTGAGGATTTTCTTTTACTTAACCGTTTTATTATTTCCCCCACCAGTTCTATTTCCTCCTCCGGTTCCTCCTCTTTTGGTTCTGAGTCTTCTTCCGGTTCTGATTCTTCTTCCGGTTCTTCTTCGGGAACTTGTGAATCAGTCCAATATATATTCGACTCTTCGTTATTATTAGGTGAGTCAATGGGATTTGTGCTAGAGGTAGACATCTATCACACAATATCAAACATGTTAAGAGATTAATATATCACATAATATATACATGTTAATAATATATAGTTTCCAACAAAAATGTTAAGCAATCATTTTTAAAGAAAACACGGTCGAAGTCCAGACTCACTAATGCATCCTAACAAACTCGATAAGTCACACTAATGCAAATTTTCTGGTTCTCTAAGACTAACGCTCTGATACCAACTGAAATGTACCGTTCTTATTGATTAAAAACGTTCCATATTAATTGATTTCGTTGCGAGGTTTTGACCTCTATATGAGACGTTTTTCAAAGACTGCATTCATTTTTAAAACTAACCATAACCTTTATTTCATAAATAAAGGTTTAAAAAGCTTTACGTAGATTATCAAATAATGATAATCTAAAATATCCTGTTTACACACGACCATTACATAATGGTTTACAATACAAATATGTTACATCGAAATCAGTTTCTTGAATGCAGTTTTTACAAAATATCATACAAACATGGACTCCAAATCTTGTCCTTATTTTAGTATGCAACAGCGGAAGCTCTTAGTATTCACCTGAGAATAAAAATGCTTTAAACGTCAACAAAAATGTTGGTGAGTTATAGGTTTAACCTATATATATCAAATCGTAACAATAGACCACAAGATTTCATATTTCAATACACATCCCATACATAGAGATAAAAATCATTCATATGGTGAACACCTGGTAACCGATATTAATAAGATGCATATATAAGAATATCCCCATCATTCCGGGATACCCTTCGGATATGATATAAATTTCGAAGTACTAAAGCATCCGGTACTTTGGATGGGGTTTGTTAGGCCCAATAGATCTATCTTTAGGATTCGCGTCAATTAGGGTGTCTGTTCCCTAATTCTTAGATTACCAGACTTAATAAAAAGGGGCATATTCGATTTCGATAATTCAACCATAGAATGTAGTTTCACGTACTTGTGTCTATTTTGTAAATCATTTATAAAACCTGCATGTATTCTCATCCCAAAAATATTAGATTTTAAAAGTGGGACTATAACTCACTTTCACAGATTTTTACTTCGTCGGGAAGTAAGACTTGGCCACTGGTTGATTCACGAACCTATAACAATATATACATATATATCAAAGTATGTTCAAAATATATTTACAACACTTTTAATATATTTTGATGTTTTAAGTTTATTAAGTCAGCTGTCCTCGTTAGTAACCTACAACTAGTTGTCCACAGTTAGATGTACAGAAATAAATCGATAAATATTATCTTGAATCAATCCACGACCCAGTGTATACGTATCTCAGTATTGATCACAAATCAAACTATATATATTTTGGAATCAACCTCAACCCTGTATAGCTAACTCCAACATTCACATATAGAGTGTCTATGGTTGTTCCGAAATATATATAGATGTGTCGACATGATAGGTCGAAATATTGTATACGTGTCTATGGTATCTCAAGATTACATAATATATAATACAAGTTGATTAAGTTATGGTTGGAATAGATTTGTTACCAATTTTCACGTAGCTAAAATGAGAAAAATTATCCAATCTTATTTTACCCATAACTTCTTCATTTTAAATCCGTTTTGAGTGAATCAAATTGCTATGGTTTCATATTAAACTCTATTTTATGAATCTAAACAGAAAAAGTATAGGTTTATAGTCAGAAAAATAAGTTACAAGTTGTTTTTGTAAAGGTAGTCATTTCAGTCGAAAGAACGACGTCTAGATGACCATTTTAGAAAACACACTTTCACTTTGAGTTTAACCATAATTTTTGGATATAGTTTCATGTTCAAAATAAAAATCATTTTCCCAGAATAACAACTTTTAAATAAAAGTTTATCATAGTTTTTAATTAACTAACCCAAAACAGCCCGCGGTGTTACTACGACGGCGTAAATTCGGTTTTACGGTGTTTTTCGTGTTTCCAGGTTTTAAATCATTAATTTAGCATATCATATAGATATAGAACATGTGTTTAGTTGATTTTAAAAGTCAAGTTAGAAGGATTAACTTTTATTTGCGAACAAGTTTAGAATTAACTAAACTATGTTCTAGTGATTACAAGTTTAAACCTTCGAATAAGATAGCTTTATATGTATGAATCGTATGATGTTATGAACATCATTACAACCTCAAGTTCCTTGGATAAACCTACTGGAAATGAGAAAAATAGATCTAGCTTCAAAGGATCCTTGGATGGCTTGAAAGTTCTTGAAGCAGAATCATGACACGAAAACAATTTCAAGTAAGATTTCCACTCGAAATAAGATTGTTATAGTTATAGAAATTGAATTAAAGTTTGAATATGATTATTACCTTGTATTAGAAAGATAATCTACTGTAAGTAACAAAGGTTTCTTGATCTTGGATGATTACTTGGAATGGATTTAGAAAACTTGGAAGTAAACTTGCAATCTTGGAAGTATTCTTGATTTTATGAAACTAAAACTTTTGGAATTTATGAAGAACACTTAAAACTTGAAGATAGAACTTGTGAGAGATCAATTAGATGAATAAAATTGAAGAATGAAAGTGTTTTTGGTCGTTAGAAATATATATATATATATATATATATATATATATATATATATATATATATATATATATATATATATATATATATATATATATATATATTGTATGGATTAGATATAAAGGATATGTAATTTTGTTTTCATGTAAATAAGTCATGAATGATTACTCATATTTTTGTAATTTTATGAGATATTTCATGCTAGTTGCCAAATGATGATTCCCACATGTGTTAGGTGACTCACATGGGCTGCTAAGAGCTGATCATTGGAGTGTATATACCAATAGTACATACATCTAAAAGTTGTGTATTGTACGAGTACGAATACGGGTGCATACGAGTAGAATTGTTGATGAAACTGAACGAGGATGTAATTGTAAGCATTTTTGTTAAGTATAAGTATTTTGATAAGTGTCTTGAAGTCTTTCAAAAGTGTATGAATACATATTAAAACACTACATGTGTATACATTTTAACTGATTCGTTAAGTCATCGTTAGTCGTTACATGTAAATGTTGTTTTGAAACCTTTAGGTTAACGATCTTGTTGAATGTTGTTAACCCATTGTTTATTATAACAAATGAGATGTTAAATTGTTATATTATCATGATATTATGATATATAATATATCTTAGTATGATATATATACAGTTAAATGTCGTTACAACGATAATCATTACATATATGTCTCGTTTCGAAATCATTAAGTTAGTAGTCTTATTTTTACATATGTTTTTCATTGTTAATACACTTAATAATATATTTACTTATCATTTAACATAATTAACCAAGTGTATCAATATCTTAATATGATTCATATGTACCTAGTAAGACGTTGTTATAACGATAATCGTTATATATATCGTTTTCGAGTTTCTTAAATTAATAGTCTCATTTTTATGTATATAACTCATTGTTAAAATACCTAATGAGATACATACTTATAATAAAATCATGTTAACTATATATATAACCATATATATGTCATCGTATAGTTTTTACAAGTTTTAACGTTCGTGAATCACCGGTCAACTTGGGTGGTCAATTGTCTATATGAAACCTATTTCAATTAATCAAGTCTTAACAAGTTTGATTGCTTAACATGTTGGAAACACTTAATCATGTAAATAACAATTTCATTTAATATATATATAAACATGGAAAAGTTCGGGTCACTACAGTTAGCTAGGATTTTGTTAGCGTGGATTCTTAATAAAATTTCTCATAGTTAATTTGTTTGTTTCTAACAAATTTTATTTTGTCCAATATTTTCTTCATTATGCCACTTGTTGGATTCTGATAAATCAAAATCCAAATATGAAATCGGATGAAAATGGTTATTCTGCGGTGAACGGATTCGTATATCTGTGGATGTAGATAGGATAGCAAATGACTGTTGAATCAGATTTGAAAGAATGTACAGTATAACATGTTAATATGGAAGCTAAATATTCCTCGGTTATTACCTACCCGTTAAAATATTTTCACCATTAACAGTTTGTACAAAGGATTTCTAATTACATTTCTTATGAAAATATATATACATATATATTTTTTCTTTAGATGTAATCATGGATTTATGAGTTAATATGATATTAGACTCATTTGATTTACCGTTAGAACAAGAATATATAATCTCTAAAACATTAGAGATTACATAATCGCTATGTCGAATGAAGATAAATGATGTAGAACGATGATTATGCTCTGGGTACATAATGAGATGTTGACGGTTGTGATGTTGAAATTTGGGTTGTTAGTGGTACTGTTGGTGCCGGCGATGTTGCTGAAGCTGGTAAGTTTTGCACCATGTTTTCTAAATTGATTACTCGAGCGCGAAGCTCGTGACATCTTCGATTACTCCAGAATGATTATCGGTCGGAACAAGCGGGTGAATAATGTTTAGAATTGTAAATATGATATAGTCGTGGCGAGATACTCTGGAAAAGAGGCTGAAAATGGTGTTTTGAATGGGTTCGTCGGTAAGTGCTTCAGGTTCATCGTCAAGAGAGCAGGTTTGTGGGTGGAAAGGATCGCCTTATTCTCGTCTCCATCGGTTAAGTCGACTACAAACCCATCAGATGAATTGGGGATGGCTTATTGGTCGATTCGTTCTAGTGACGCTGCTTCCGGAGCTTAGGTGAACATCCATGTCGGAATAGCTGTTGGAATAACTATCGGAATAGCTATCGGAATCTGAGGGACCCGAACTGGTTGAGGGATTCATCTCGTATGATCAGACGAAGGATTTTCGATAAGAAATAGATTATAGGATGTAGATTAGTACCCTGCAATACATAATTTGCATATGCATATATAATACTAAAATCCTATAAGTTACGGAGGAATCTACGAAAGTTGTCAGGCAAAGGTAACAATAACAGATACGCTAAGATATGAATTTATCTATACACTATCTATGCAATAGAGGCAGTAAGACGTATCTAGACTTTAAGGATGATAAGCAAGTAATTTTCGACACGAAATGATAAGCAAAACTTTTGACATGCAGACACGGTCGAAGTCCAGACTCACTAATGCATCTAAACCACTATCAGTTAGACACAATAATGCAAGACCTGGTTCGCTAAGACCACCGCTCTGATACCACATGAGACGACCCGTCCTAATCCATAAGGACGAATACAATAACATATGATTACATTGCGAGGTTCTGACCTCTATATGATACATTTTACAAACATTGCATTCGTTTTTAAAAGACAATCTTTCTTTACATAGAAAGTTGACGGCATGCATACCATAATATATCCAACTATAATTGACTTAATAATAATCTTGATGAACTCAACGACTCGAATGCAACGTCTTTTGAAATATGTCATGAATGACTCCAAGTAATATCTCTAAAATGAGCAAATGCACAGCGGAAGATTTCTTTCATACCTAAGAATAAACATGCTTTCAAGTGTCAACCAAAAGGTTGGTGAGTTCATTAGTTTAACATAAATAATCATTTCCATCATTTTAATAGACCACAAGATTTTCATTTTCAGTTCTCATAAATATACGTCCCATGCATAGAGACAAAAATCATTCATATGGATTGAACACCTGGTAACCGACCTTAACAAGATGCATATAGAATATCCCTATCATTCCGGGACTCCCTTCGGACATGATAAATTTCGAAGTACTAAAGCATCCGGTACTTTGAATGGGGCTTGTTGGGCCCGATAGATCTATCTTTAGGATTCGCATCAATTAGGGTGTCTGTTCCCTAATTCTTAGATTACCAGACTAAAAAGGGGCATATTCGGTTTAATAATTCAACCATAGAATGTAGTTTCACGTACTTGTGTCTATTTCGTAAAACATTTATAAAAGCAGCGCATGTATTCTCAGTCCCAAAATATATATTGCAAAAGCATTTAAAAGGGAGCAAATGAAACTCACTATACTGTATTTTGTAGAAAAAATACATATGACGTCATTGAACAATTGTAGGGTTGGCCTTGGATTCACGAACCTATATCATGTATATATGTTAACACATATCATCACATAATTCCTTCTATATAATATTTATATATTTTTTAAATGTTGTAGTTTTATACATATATATATACTTTATACCTTCAGTTATATTTTACGTATAGTTATTTTGTAAAATAATCCATATTCATACATATAGTTATATATATATATATATATATATATATATATATATATATATATATATATATATATATATATATATATATATATATATATATATATATATATATATATATATATATATATATATATATATATATATATATATATATATTTTTGTAATTGGTATCATATCAAAAATCAATAATTTGTTAAATGTAATATCTATATAATTAATGTTAATAATAATAATAGTTAAAATAATAATTTTACTAATGAGGATAACAATAATAATAATAATAATAATAATAATAATAATAATAATAATAATAATAATAATAATAATAATAATAATAATAATATTAATAATAATAATAATAATAATAATAATAATAATAATAATAATAATGATGATAATAATAATAATAATAATAATAATAATAATAATAATAATAATAATAATAATAATAATAATAATAATAATAATAATAATAATAATAATAATAATAATAATAATAATAATAATAATAATAATAAAAATACTTATTTCGATAATAATAATCATATTTATATTAATGATAATAATAATAATAATAATAACTTGATAATAATACTAATATTAATGATAATAATAATAGTTTGTGTTATTTTCGTAATAACAATAATCATAATAATAAATAAATAAATGATAAACAATAATAAATGTGTATACCCTCAAAAGCTTTTAGTAAAAAGACGTGCTCCAGATGGGACTCGAACCCGAGACCTCTCGCTTAACCCCAACACCTCTAAACCATTCGTCCCTCATAGTTTTTCTGTTTTTAATACCGTATCATAATTTTATAACCCGTATTATCTAGTCCTAATTACTTCAACCCAACAGCAACCTCATAAGCCCAACTGAACAATCGAAGCCCAACAGGAAAAAAATTAACTTACGGCCCAAAGTCACAATCTATATGAATTTTAGTTTTTGGTGTATATGTACGAGAGAAAAAAAATATATAAAAGGTACGTCCATAAAATATTTTGTTCGGCCAACAAGGAATATCAACGCGTATTAGCCGTATCTTTTTCTCAACATCATCATCTTGTTCACGCCATCCTCTTGGACTATCCTTTTCATCCTCATGATCTTACATCATAATTTTTATCATGATCATCATCATGTTTATATATCATCGATAACGAGTCATCATCATCCTCCTTGTTGTAACAGAAAGAAAACAAAAGGTAAGGAGAGAGATAGTGATAGAGAGAGAGATCATAAGAGTGGTGTATCTATGGTGGTTCACGGTTGAAACCGAACAGAAAATGGAAGCAATTAATCGAGCAACACAATTCTCTTATGATGGTTTGAATGGGTGTTTTTGATTATGAAGAAAAGAAAAAAAAATAGTAGTGATGGTGGTTTACCGTGGTTCATGGTGGAGATGATGATAGTGGTTTAAAAGTGGCCGATGATTGTGAACATGGGTTACAGAAAATGGAAGGGACAAAGACGTGATGGTGTTGGTTTGGTATTGCATTTAATCAACAAGAAACAAACATTTGGGTTGTGAGCGAGGGTTTACTAATAGAGATGGGTTTGAGCAGGTAGATTGATATATGATGATAGTTTAGATCAATGATGCTAGTGTGGTTGAATTAGATCTCGGCTAAAAGAAGGGAGCCAAAAAAATGGTGGTTTTTATTGGTGTGATCCTTGGTCAGAACTATTAGTTGTAATATGTTAACCATGGTGTCGAGTAGCTACAGTTTACGATGGTTGTGGTGGATATAAGGGTGGCTAGATGGTGTTCCGATCTAATACAAAACAAGAAACAGGAAGTAATAGTTAATGGGTTTACAGGTTGTTTGTGGTTCGATCATAGTAGAAACATGAACAAGGAGATAGCGAGTAGCAGCAGGTGTGTTCCTATGGGGATTTTTGGTGGTTACGAACAGCAGCAACATAGCAAGAAATTGGGCAGCAGTAGTTATAATTTTCATTAGGTAGCGGTAGGGGGTTATCTAGGGCGGTATTAGATGGATAGTGAGATTTGGGTGTGTGTTTTTATATAATTCCTATGAATAGGTATGTATGTATATGTATATGGAGTATAAGATAAAGATGAAGATATATTCTCAAGTCTTTGTGTTCTGTCATATTTTTGATATCAAATAGGTGTCTTAAAGTTTCCTCAAATTTTGATATGTGGAAAGGAGACCCAAGGACAACAGTGAAGTTGAGCTAAAAGTCTAAAATCAAAAGCTGGAGCATGCTTGTTTTATTGTCAAGTTGTCCCTTTATTTATGGAAAGTTAGATAAAGTAGAAACTCAAACATTAATTTAAAACATTAATCTGAGTAGTTGAAATGGAATAGGTAGATGGATTCGGTTGATTGGCATATTACATATATATGCATACAAGCACAGTACACAAATAGTAATCAAGAATTAAGGAGTCGGATATTTGTTTGCAGTTTCCATCTATCTATCTTTCATTGTCTACTTTTAGTACAATAATTAATTATAATATTAATAATAATTAATAATAATAATATAATTATAATAATTAAATATTGATTTGAAATTGAATGATAACCTAAAGTTAGATGTACTGGATTTATTTGATTTATTTTATCGACACTTTTACACGGGTGCTAAATCATGGTTCATTGCTAAACAGTTAAAATATAAAAGTGTTCCTAAAAATCCCAAATTTTTAAATTAAGTTCATTTAATTATTTTTGTCTTTATGGTATAAAATTCGGTCATTAAATATTAAAGAAAATTACATTAATTATTCACTCCCAACCCTAAGTAAAATATAGTTATTGTTAAAATTTATCAAATAACTTTTAAGTATTTTATTATTATGCCTATAATTTATAAAACTCATTTTTGGATCACCGTTTATTTTAAAATCACATAAGTTCCTTTTAACTTGTTTTAATTATCGATCGAATGGCAATTGAGCGTTACCTTCGTTTACTAAATAGATTCGAACTCACAAAATATACATTTAATATACTTTCTTTATATACATAGATAATAATTATCATAATATCATATTTTTATTTTATTTTACATAATAAATTTTTAAAATAACAACATATAATATTTCAAATTATATTTTCAACTATTATTATTTATATATGTATATATACATACATATCTATTTACAATTAATTGTTCGTGAATCGTCGAGAGCAGTCGAAGGTCAATTGAATATATGATGTGACATCCCCAAATAGGGCCTGGGGTATTTGTGTCTAATTATATCAAATCACAGTTGTATAAACGAGAACGACTCTACATGAGACGTTTTGTTGAGTTTTGCAGTGGAAGATAAATATGTCTTTAATTGATATGATATGTAATGAAGACTCCAAGCATAGCAAGCAATCATCATCAAAGCAGTAGATATACAGCGGAAGCAATATTTAAGTACTTGAGAATAAACATGCTTAAAAAGTCAACACGAGGTTGAGTGAGTTCATAGGTTTGTCATAAATAATGATTTCAGTAATAGTGTTAGACCACAAGATTTAGTTTGTAAAGTAGATCTCGCAAGATCCAAAAGTTGATCTCCCGCAGGATCAAAAAGTTATGCCAGTACGTGATATTTAGACTAAACGTTGTTTGCCCCGTGACAAGTTGTTCTGTCTTTGTCGTTTAATTTCATTATCAAGTAATATAAAGACTTAGTCAAATGTATTAGGGACGTTACTCCCGATAGGCCTATCCCCAATAATTAAGAATGCCGCAGCAATTAAAAATATCACTGTAAGGACTTAGTCGGACATAGCCGGGTATAGCATAGTTTAACAGTTGGTACTGATATTTAGACTAGACTTTCAAGTTTACCCCGTACAAGTTATCGTTTATACTTGTCGGTTGGGGACTTGCTGGTCATAGCCCAACATAACACAGTTTGATAGTTGGTACTTGTATTTAGACTAGACTTTCAAGTTTGCCCCGTAACAAGTTATCGTTTATACTTGTCGGTTGGGGACTTGCTGGTCATAGCCCAACATATCACAGTTTAATAGTTGATACGTGTAAAACAGTTATAAAAGTTGCGCATGTATTCTCAGCCCAAAAATGTAAAGAGTAGAAGGGATCATATGAAACTCAGATACGATAGTTTGTATGATATGCGTATGATAACACTTGAACAAGTACAGAGATGTCCTCGGATTCACGAACCTATATCAAGTTTATATATTAACAAGTATAATCATAATCGAACACGTGTATATGTATTATTATTAATAATATGTTTGTTGTGTTGTATGTTATCTTAAAATAGTGAATTAAATATATTTATAGGATATAATTTAAATAAATAAGCAATGTTTATTATAAAAATATAAACATAGTTATATTATAAGTTAAAATAATATTAACAGTTATAAATGAAAATTGTATCTTTTTATGATAATGATAATAATAACTTAAATGAAATTTTAATAAGGATTATAAATTTAATTAAAATGATAATTTTAATAAGATGATAACAGTAATAATAATGCTAGTAGTAACTATGATAATAATAATCGTAATAATAATACAGTTTTAATAATAATAAAATGTTATATGTAAATAATAATATTAATAATAACAATAATAATACTAAATCACACTAATACTTAGTAATAATAATATTAATGCTTAATAATAACAATAATAATAATAATGAGAAGGAACTACCTTATTCCAAAAAAATTGCCCAAGATGGGACTAGAACCCGTGACCTCTCACACACTCGAACCAACACTTAACCATCCCTCTATGTCTGTTTATCTGTATTAATTCCCTTCCAATTCTTTTTAACCCGTATAGCTTTTATTTCCAGTTTTAGCTTCTTCTTTACAAACCACTCAGAGAGCATCAACAATCAACATATTCGATTTAGTTTCCATAATTGAAACAGAAAAAGACTTGAAATTGGGATTTTAATTTATCAGACACGAAAAAAAATAAAAAAAAACCGTCGCTGTTTGAACCTCATGAACTCATTTGTTGATTTTGAATTTGGAACCGTTTCAGGATATGATTACTAAATGAAATAGGTAGTAAATTGTTGTTAGAAACTTCGTTAATCATCAATCAATTCAGAAACCTTCATACGAATTCGAATTTCTTCATGAACTCCATCGTTGACTTTTTATTTTTGAACTTTGACTTCGAAATTAAGACTCGATAGATTGAATTGGGTTTTGAAACTTTGCAGATTGTTTGAGTAAAGGAATTCTAACAGGATGGCATTTATAGATTTTTAAAATTTATTCAATTTTGAATTTTGGTAATTTAAGTCAAGAACAGGGGGTATCGTGTTTTCTTTATTTAAGTTTCTGTTTTAATTTCCACGAATGCAGGAAGAAGATAGCATTACTTAAAGATAGTAATCGTGAGCTAGTAAAGATGATTTGTTTTGTACTGAATTGAATTGGACGTATATCACTTTACAGATAGGATTTTCAAATATAAAAATTAAAGCTCGATCATGATCAATTAAAGAATTAAACAGATTAAAAAGCAGTTTACCTAATTTGGGTATCTGATGTATGTCGACTGGATTAGCACAACAGATAACACATTTTTCTTTTATTATAAATATAATAAAAATAATAATAATGATAATAAAATTAATAATAATAATAATGTCAAAATAATACTAATTAATAATAATTATATTTATAATAATAATACTTTTAATATTATTAAGAGTAATAATAATACTAATAGAATTAATAATAAAAGTAATACTTAATAATATTAATAATAGATGTAATAATAATATTAGTGATAATAATAATAAGTTGTATAATAATAAATAATAGTTTTTAATAATAATTATTTTTAATGATAATTGTAATAATAATATCTAATAATAGTACTAGTAATAATAAAGATATAACAAATTAGATGTTTCAGTTTTTATATCTATATACTATATATTATGATAATATTAATAATACTGATTTTAGTATTAATATTAACATTAATATTAATAATAAAGTAATAATAATAATATTAATATTATAACTATATTTTCAACTTGTAATTTTAATATATTAATATTATAAGTTATTAATTATGTAATATATATTACATATTTATTTACAAGAATTGTTCGTAATTCGTCGAAAATAGTCGAAGTTAGGTTTAAATTTAGTCGGAAATTTTCGGTTTATCATAATACCTACCCGTTAAAAGAAATTTCGTCCCGAAATTTAGTTGTTGCCATCAATTGGCGTTTTTCGTACATAGACGACGATATTTACATTTTATTTGGTCTTCACGTTCCCAGGTATATTCAGGGCCTTGTATGAATTCCAACGGATAGAATATTGTTTTGTTTCAAACGTTTAAGTCATACGAACCATAATTTCTACAGGTTCTTCTACGAAGTGCATTTTATCATTAATGCAGAGATCATTCAAAATGATGATGTTTTGCAAGTCATTTCAGTAAATTGGATACATGAAATGTGTTATGAATAATATTGAGCTCATTTAAAACCTTGAGCGTTTATGCTGCAATATTAGGGCAGACAAAACAGAGAGGAGTTCATGAAAATCATAGTCATGAAATTTGATAGAGATCGTCATTCTTTACAACAAGAATAATGAATTAGAGTTTTATCGACATTAAATAATATGGATAAGGTAATTCGATTATAGAAAGAGTATAAACGAAGCTATCGTAAAAGAGTGAATGAGAAAATTAAATGTTCGCCTTAACTGTTGACGTAGTTACGATTGATTTTTGGATTTCAAGGAATTAAAGAAATCTTCAGAATCTTTATAAGATTTGATTCTCCGGTAATTACGGAAATTAGGATTTTCTTTAATTATATGCGGTGAATTGCGTCGATTGTTATGTCTGGAATTTTGCTATAAATTAGCTTCTTCCGTTTCATTATCTTCACCACTTCTATACTTTCTTTCTCAATTCATACTTCCAAAAGTTCTGTTAATATGCTCAATCCAGTTCTTGTTCTTGACCTTATATTAGTTATCGCCACAATCTTCCTTCTTTTTCAACTCCCACCAGAGGAGTCTGTTTACTTCTATTATGCTCTAGTATTTATCGTATTTTTAGTTCTCCCGTGTCTTTATATTGCTATACGCATTGATATACACGGTTTGTAATTTCGGTGTTGTTATCGGGCTTTATATTTTCCCTTATACGTCGGAGCTCTTTGCCTTTTTATTCTCCTCTTGACTCTAAGTAAAGCGAGTAATGGTCCAGAATTTGTAGGTATGGAGTTTCGAATGGACCTACTGTTCTAAGCGTAATATCACGATTTGATTTGGTAAATTACCAGAATTACTGAGAATAGAACTATCAAGAATATATTTTCTTGATATGTTCAGAGTTTAAGTAGAATGTAAGAGTCGTGTAACATGACAAATGATGATCATAAAATGTATGAATCATCATCTTCCATTAAAAATTTAGCATGACTTACTGTAATATAATCAAATTGGCCTGACGTCATTATATTATACTAACTCATGCTTCAATTCCCAACACTACTTCAAATCATTCATAATTTAAACTTGAATTTTACATAATATAGAAACTAAAAAAGTTTCCTTTATGATGTGATAAAGATGACGCAAGGAGACAATTAATTGCGGACAAGAATCGTTATGAAGATATCTTCAGAAATATAGAGGATATTTATAACGAAGGATACGTTGATATCTTAGAATTTCTAAGATCCAATGATGAGGAAAATTCTTCTGTTTCCTCTGCATTTAATACTACCATATCTGAATCATTGGTTATCAATCCGAGATGGTTTCAAGAAATTTTATTTTTTAGATGATTAAACGCTTATTGTAATCATCAACGGATCTAATGGTTAATGAATAGGTGTTATTGATTTTAAAAGTGATGAATGATAATTTCGGTGGTATGATGTGATAATTCATTACAGAACACGAATGAATATAATTCATGAATGTAGTAATATTTAGAAAGATAACACCTGCTAAAGCTTTACTTGAATTCTGTTATGTTAATTTCAGAATGTGTAATTGATTTTGTATGAAGATGCTTGTGTATCATTGTGAAGGTAGTGCGTATAATTAATGATCTATGAATCGAAATTGAAGAATGTACAGTGTATTAATGTGAGGTGTAAATATTTCTCGGGTTTTACCTACCCGTTAAAATATTTTCACAATTAACAGTTTGTACAAAAGAATTACAATCTTTATGAAAATATACTTTCATATATATATATATATATATATATATATATATATATATATATATATATATATATATATATATATATATATATATATATATATATATATATATATATATATATATATTTTTCAGATGTAATCATGGGTTTAATGAGTTAATATAAGATTAAACTCGTTTGATTTACGGTTGAAACGAGAATAAATAATCTCCAAAACCTTAGAGATTTCATATTTGTCGCGGAATATTTCACTAATGAAGTTATGAATCAATACTTCATCGTTCATTATTGTTGATATACTTCGGTATATGAAGTTGGTGCTCGTGGAATTCTTGTGAAATTCGCAAGACACGAATGATGTTTTTCTAAAAAGTTTCGAGTATATCGAAAATGAAAGTATACAATCAAACATGTATTTGAATAATACACTTAGTTTATTATGAAATGGAGTTTATTGTGCTGAAGTAGTGATTAATGATTGTTAAGTCATTAACGAAGGAGGTACATCATAGCATATTAGTGATATGAATTAACCAAGTAGTACATACTAGTTGAGATTCTCACGTAATTGCTTAGTACGACAAGATTTATTATTATTCCAAATCATATATATATATATATATATATATATATATATATATATATATATATATATATATATATATATATATATATATATATATATATATATATATATAAGGTATATCTATAATTCTTCACGAAGAATGAGTCAATACATCTTAACTCTTTATTGCTAATATTCCTTGGTATCTTTGGGGCATATGATGTTGATATCCGAGGTACTGAGTGTGATATTGAGGCGTGGGATGCGGATGTTGTTGTTGATGAAGCTGATGCTGTTGGTGGTGATGTTGATGGTACTGATGGTACTGGTGGTGATGCTGGTTATGCTGCTGGTGTTGCTTGTGGTACTTGGGTGGTAGGTGTGAGCCTAGCTTCTAAATCGTGCACCGTTTCCTCCAGGGTTTTTACTTTATACTCGAGTCTATGGATTTATTCTACCCATTCCTCAGTAAGGTTTGTCAATTCTTGATATTTAGTTCGAAGTCTTTAACTTCTTCTAATAACCCTATCTGATTAGAATTTGGGAGTAGAAGACGAATACTGTCTTTAACTACGGTGAGACGACCTTCGAGGCGGAAAATCCTTGCGAAGAGAGTGAAAACGGTATTGCGAACAGGTTCGCCGGTAAGTGAATCGAGTACTCCGACGTTTGGTGGTAAGTTTGGCTCGTGATAAGGAGTACCTTCTTCATTTCTCCATAGGGTGAGTATTTCGCGAACCCATCCCCATTTTCTGAAGAAACTACGGTAATTGATTGGTGGGTGTGCTCCCGTCACGCTATCTTCAGAGCTAGAGGAACTTGAGGAATCGGGTGAGAAATCCATATTATGTGTTTGGAATAAGGGTTTGATTTGAAATGGGTGTTGAATATTAAATGATATATTCGTCTCCTTAAATACATATATATAGCAAAAAGATTTCAGTAATTTATGGAGGAAATTTAGGAAAAGTGTTAGACAAAGTCTATTGGGATAGATATGATAAGATATGATAAGATATGATGTGTCTATACTCCACTTATGCAATAATGGCAGTATGACATGTCGTATTTAAATATGGTGGCGGAATTAGATAGTACTTAGGAGAATGAGCAGAGTTCTTAGATTGGCTCGACATTCTAAGATAAGTAAAGTTTCTAAAGTATAGTATAACATTTAATCAGTTAAAGGCAACAATTAAAGGCACTATGGTCAAGGAAAGTTGTAGTCCTACATTGCTAAGGTACCTAATTGTATAAGGCACACATAAAATGCAATCCTGGTTCTCTACAACAACATGCTCTGATACCAATCTGTGACACCCCCAAATAGGGCCTGGGGTATTTGTGTCTAATTATATCAAATCACAGTTGTATAAACGAGAATGACTCTACATGAGACGTTTTGTTGAGTTTTGCAGCGGAAGATAAATATGTCTTTAATTGATATGATATGCAATGAAGACTCCAAGCATAGCAAGCAATCATCATCAAAGAAGTAGATATACAGCGGAAGCAATATTTAAGTACCTGAGAATAAACATGCTTAAAAAGTCAACACGAGGTTGAGTGAGTTCATAGGTTTGTCATAAATAATGATTTCAGTAATAGTGTTAGACCACAAGATTAGTTTGTAAAGTAGATCTCGCAAGATCCAAAAGTTGATCTCCCGCAGGATCAAAAAGTTATGCCAGTGCGTGATATTTAGACTAAACGTTGTTTGCCCCGTGACAAGTTGTTCTGTCCTTGTCGTTTAATTTCATTATCAAGTAATACAAAGACTTAGTCAAATGTATCGGGGACGTTACTCCCGATAGGCCTATCCCCAATAATTAAGAATGCCGCAGCAATTAAAAATATCACTGTAGGGACTTAGTCGGACATAGCCGGGTATAGCATAGTTTAACAGTTGGTACTGATATTTAGACTAGACTTTCAAGTTTACCCCTTACAAGTTATCGTTTATACTTGTCGGTTGGGGACTTGCTGGTCATAGCCCAACATATCACAGTTTAATAGTTGGTACTTGTATTTAGACTAGACTTTCAAGTTTGCCCCGTAACAAGTTATCGTTTATACTTGTCGGTTGGGGACTTGCTGGTCATAGCCCAACATATCACAGTTTAATAGTTGACACGTGTAAAACAGTTATAAAAGTTGTGCATGCATTCTCAGCCCAAAAATGTAAAGAGTAAAAGGGATCATATGATACTCACGATACGATAGTTTGTATGATATGCGTATGATAACACTTGAACAAGTACAGAGATGTCCTCGGATTCACGAACCTATATCAAGTTTATATATTAACACGTATAATCGCAATCGAACACGTTTATATGTATTATTATTAATAATATGTTTGTTGTGTTGTATGTTATCTTAAAATAGTGAATTAAATATATATATATAGGATATATTTTAAATAAATAAGCAATGTTTATTATAAAAATATAAACATAGTTATATTATGAGTTAAAATAATATTAACAGTTATAAATGAAAATTGTATCTTTTTATGATAATGATAATAATAACTTAAATGAAATTTTAATAAGGATTATAAATTTAATTAAAATGATACTTTTAATAAGATGATAACACTAATAATAATGCTAGTAGTAACTATGATAATAATAATCGTAATAATAATACAGTTTTAATAATAATAAAATGTTATATGTAAATAATAATATTAATAATAACAATAATAATACTAAATGACACTAATACTTAGTAATAATAATTCTAATAATAATATTAATGCTTAATAATAACAATAATAATAACAATAATAATAATAATGAGAAGGAACCACCTTATTCCAAAAAATTTGCCCAAGACGGGACTAAAACCTGTGATCTCTCACACCCTCGAACCAACACTTAACCATCCTTCTATGTCTGTTTATCTATATTAATTCCCTTCCAATTCTTTTTAACCCGTATAGCTTTTATTTCCAGTTTTAGCTTCTTCTTCACAAACCACTCGACCAGAGAGCATCAACAATCAACATATTCGATTTAGTTTCCATAATTTAAACAGAAAACGAATTGAAATTGGGATTTTAATTTATCAGACACGAAAAAAAAAATAAACCGTCGCTGTTTGAACCTCAAGAACTCATTTGTTGATTTTGAATTTGGAACCGTTTCAGGATATGATTACTAAATGAAATAGGTAGTAAATTGTTGTTACAAACTTCGTGAATCATCAATCGATTCAGAAACCTTCATTCGAATTCGAATTTCTTCATGAACACCTTCGTTGACTTTTTATTTTTAAACTTTGACTTCGAAATTAAGACTCGATAGATTGAATTGGGTTTTGAAACTTTGCAGATTGTTTGAGTAAAGGAATTCTAACAGGATGGCATTTATAGATTTTTAAAATTTATTCAATTTTAAATTTTGGTAATTTAAGTCAAGAACAGGGGGTATCGTGTTTTCTTTATTTAAGTTTCTGTTTTAATTTCCACGAATGCAGGTAGAAGATAGCATTATTTAAAGATAGTAATCGTAAGCTAGTAAAGATGATTTGTTTTGTACTGAATTGAATTGGACGTATATCACTTTACAGACAGGATTTTCAAATATAAAAATTAAAGCTCGATCATGATCAATTAAAGAATTAAATAGATTAAAAAGCAGTTTACTTAATTTGGGTATCTGATGTATGTCGACTGGATTAGCACAACAGATAACACATTTTTCTTTTATTATAAATATAATAAAAATAATAATAATGATAATAAAATTAATAATAATAATAATGTCAAAATAATACTAATTAATAAAAATTATATTTATAATAATAATACTTTTAATATTATTAAGAGTAATAATAATACTAATAGAATTAATAATAAAAATAATACTTAATAATATTAATAATAGATATAATAATAATATTAGTGATAATAATAATAAGTTGTATAATAACAAATAATAGTTTTTAATAATAATGATTTTAATGATAATTGTAATAATAATATCTAATAATAGTACTAGTAATAATAAAGATATAACAAATTAGATGTTTCAGTTTTTTTATCTATATACTATATATTATGATAATATTAATAATACTGATTTTAGTATTAATATTAACATTAATATTAATAATAAAGTAATAATAATAATATTAATATTATAACTATATTTTCAACTTGTAATTTTAATATATTAATATTATAAGTTATTAATTATGTAATATATATTACATATTTATTTACAAGATTTGTTCGTGAGTCGTCGGAAATAGTCGAAGTTAGGTTTAAATTTAGTCAGAAATTTCCGGGTTATCATAGTACCTACCCGTTAAAAGAAATTTCGTCCCGAAATTTAGTTGTTGCCATCAATCAGCGTTGTTCGTACATAGATGACGATATTTACGTTTTATTTGGTCTTCACGTTCCCAGGTATGTTCAGGGCCTTGTGTGAATTCCAACGGACAGAATATTGTTTTGTTTCAAGCGTTTAAGTCATACGAACCATAATTTCTACAGGTTCTTCTACGAAGTTCATTTTATCATTAATGCAGAGATCATTCAAAATGATGATGTTATGCAAGTCATTTCAATAAATTGGATACATGAAATGTGTTACGAATAAAATTGAGCTCATTTAAAACCTTGAGCGTTTATGCTGCAATATTAAGGCAGACAGAACAGAGAGGAGTTCATGAAAATCATAGTCATGAAATTTGATAGAGATCGTCATTCTTTACAACAAGAATGATGAATTAGAGTTTTATCGACATTAAATAATATGGATAAGGTAATTCGATTATAGAAAGAGTATAAACGAAGCTATCATAAAAGAGTGAATGAGAAAATTAAATGTTAGCCTTAACTGTTGACGTAGTTACGATTGATTTCTGGATTTCAAGGAATTAAAGAAATCTTCAGAATCTTTATAAGATTTGATTCTCCGGTAATTACGGAAATTAGGATTTTCTTTAATTAAATGAGGTGAATTGCCTCGATTGCTGTGTCTGGAATTTTGCTATAAATTAGCTTGTTCCGTTTCATTATCTTCACCACTTCTATACTTTCTTTCTCAATTCATACTTCCAAAAGTTCTGTTAATATGCTCAATCCAGTTCTTGTTTTTGACCTTATATTGGTTATCGCCACAATCTTCCTTCTTTTCCAACTCCCCTTAGAGGAGTCTGTTTACTTCTATTATGCTCTAGTATTTATCGTATTTTTAGTTCTCCCGTGTCTTTATATTGCTATACGCATTGATATACACGGTTTGTAATTTCGGTGTCGTTATCGGGCTTTATATTTTCCCTTATATGTCGGAGCTCTTTGCCTTTTTATTCTCCTCTCGACTCTAAGTAAAGCGAGTAATGGTCCAGAATTTGTAGGTATGGAGTTTCGAATGGACCTACTGTTCTAAGCGTAATATCACGATTTGATTTAGTAAATTACCAGAATTACTGAGAATAGAACTATCAAGAATATATTTTCTTGATATGTTCAGAGTTTAAGTAGAATGTAAGAGTCGTGTAACATGACAAATGATGATCATAAAATGTATGAATCATCATCTTCCATTAAAAATTTAGCATGACTTACTGTAATATAATCAAGTTGGCCTGATGTCATTATATTATACTAACTCATGCTTCAATTCCCAACACTACTTCAAATCATTCATAATTTAAACTTGAATTTTACATAATCTAGAAACTAAAACAGTTTCCTTTATGATGTGATAAAGATATCGCAAGGAGACAATTAATTGCGGATAAGAATCGTTATGAAGATATCTTCAGAAATATAGAGGATATTTATAACGAAGGATACGATGATATCTTAGAATTTCTAAGATCCAATGATGGGGAAAATTCTTCTGTTTCCTCTGCATTTAATACTACCATATCTGAATCATTGGTTATCAATCCGAGATGGTTTCAAGAAATTTTAGTTTTTAGATGATTAAACGCTTATTGTAATCGTCAACGGATCTAATGGTTAACGAATAGGCGTTATTGATTTTAAAAGTGATGAATGATAATTTCGGTGGTATGATGTGATAATTCATTGCAGAATACGAATGAATATAATTCATGAATGTAGTAATCTTTAGGAAGATAACACCTGCTAAAGCTTTACTTGAATTCTGATATGTTAATTTCAGAATGTGTAATTGATTTTGTATGAAGATGATTGTGTATCATTGTGAAGGTAGTGCGTATAATTAATGATCTATGAATCAAAATTGAAGAATGTACAGTGTATTAATGTGAGATGTAAATATTTCTCGAGTTTTACCTACCCGTTAAAATATTTTCACAATTAACAGTTTGTACAAAAGAATTACAATCTTTATGAAGATATACTTTCATATATATATTTTTCATATGTAATCATGGGTTTAATGAGTTAATATAAGATTAAACTCGTTTGATTTATGGTTGAAACGAGAATAAATAATCTCCAAAACCTTAGAGATTTCATATTTGTCGCGGAATATTTCACTAATGAAGTTATGAGTCAATACTTCATCGTTCATTATTGTTGATATACTTCGGTATATGAAGTTGGTGCTCGTGGAATTCTTGTGAAATTCGCAAGACACGAATGATGTTTTTCTAAAAAGTTTCGAGTATATCGAAAATGAAAGTATACAATCAAACATGTATTTGAATAATACACTTAGTTTATTATGAAATGGAGTTTATTGTGCTGAAGCAGTGATTAATGACTGTTAAGTCATTAACGAAGGAGGTACATCATAGCATATTAGTGATATGAATTAACCAAGTAGTACATACAAGTTGAGATTCTTACGTAATTGCTTAGTACGACAAGATTTATTATTGTTTCAAATCATATATATATATATATATATATATATATATATATATATATATATATATATATATATATATATATAATTCTTCACGAAGAATGAGTCAATACATCTTAACTCTTTATTGCTAATATTCCTTGGTATCTTTGGGGCGTATGATGTTGATATCCGAGGTACTTAGTGTGATGTTGAGGCGTGGGATGCGGATGTTGTTGTTAATGAAGCTGATGCTGTTGGTGGTGATGTTGATGGTACTGATGGTACTGGTGGTGATGCTGGTTATGCTGCTGGTGTTGCTTGTGGTACTTGGGTGGTAGGTGTGAGCCTAGATTCTAAATCGTGCACCGTTTCCTCCAGGGTTTCTACTTTATGCTAGAGTCTATGGATTTGTTCTACCCATTCCTCAGTAAGGTTTGTCAATTCTTGATATTTAGTTCGAAGTCTTCTAACTTCTTCTAATAACCCTATCTGATTAGAATTTGGGAGTAGAAGACGAATACTGTCTTTAACTACGGTGAGACGGCCTTCGAGGCGGAAAATCCTTGCGAAAAGAGTGAAAACGGTATTGCGAACAAGTTCGCCGGTAAGTGAATCGAGTACTCCGACGTTTGGTGGTAAGTTTGGTTCGTGATAAGGAGTACCTTCTTCATTTCTCCATAGGGTGAGTATTTCGCGAACCCATCCCCATTTTCTGAAGAAACTACGATAATTGATTGGTGGGTGTGCTCCCGTCACGCTATCTTCAGAGCTAGAGGAACTTGAGGAATCGGGTGAGAAATCCATATTATGTGTTTGGAATAAGGGTTTGATTTGAAATGAGTGTTGAATATTAAATGATATATTCGTCTCCTTAAATACATATATATAGCAAAAAGATTTCAGTAATTTACGGATGAAATTTAGGAAAAGTGTTAGACAAAGTCTAGTGGGATAGATATGATAAGATATGATAAGATATGATGTGTCTATACTCCACTTATGCAATAATGGCAGTATGACGTGTCGTATTTAAATATGGTGGCGGAATTGGATAGTACTTAGGAGAATGAGCAGAGTTCTTAGATTGGCTCGGCATTCTAAGATAAGTAAAGTTTCTAAAGTATAGTATAACATTTAATCAGTTAAAGGCAACAATTAAAGGCACTATGGTCAAGGAAAGTTGTAGTCCTACATTTCTAAGGTACCTAATTGTATAAGGTACACATAAAATGCAAACCTGGTTCTCTACAATAACCTGCTCTGATACCAATCTTTGACACCCCCATATAGGGCTTGGGGTATTTGTGTCTAATTATATCAAATCACAGTTGTATAAACGAGAACGACTCTACATGAGATGTTTTGTTGAGTTTTGCAGCGGAAGATAAATATGTCTTTAATTGATATGATATGTAATGAAGACTCCAAGCATAGCAAGCAATCAACATCAAAGCAGTAGATATACAGCGAAAGCAATATTTAAGTACCTGAGAATAAACATGCTTAAAAAGTCAACACGAGGTTGAGTGAGTTCATAGGTTTGTCATAAATAATAATTTCAGTAATAGTGTTAGACCACAAGATTTAGTTTGTAAAGTAGATCTCGCAAGATCCAAAAGTTGATCTCCCGCAGGATCAAAAAGTTATGCCAGTGCGTGATATTTAGACTAAACGTTGTTTGCCCCGTGACAAGTTGTTCTGTCCTTGTCGTTTAATTTCATTATCAAGTAATACAAAGACTTAGTCAAATGTATCGGGGACGTTAATCCCGATAGGCCTATCCCCAATAATTAAGAATGCCGCAGCAATTAAAAATATCACTGTAGGGACTTAGTCTGACATAGCCGGGTATAGCATAGTTTAACAGTTGGTACTGATATTTAGACTAGACTTTCAAGTTTACCCCGTACAAGTTATCGTTTATGCTTGTCGGTTGGGGACTTGCTGGTCATAGCCCAACATATCATAGTTTAATAGTTGGTACTTGTATTTAGACTAGACTTTCAAGTTTGCCCCGTAACAAGTTATCGTTTATACTTGTCGGTTGGGGACTTGCTGGTCATAGCCCAACATATCACAGTTTAATAGTTGATACGTGTAAAACAGTTATAAAAGTTGCGCATGTATTCTCAGCCCAAAAATGTAAAGAGTAAAAGGGATCATATGAAACTCACGATACGATAGTTTGTATGATATGCGTATGATAACACTTGAACAAGTACAGAGATGTCCTCGGATTCACGAACCTATATCAAGTTTATATATTAACACGTATAATCATAATCGAACACGTTTATATGTATTATTATTAATAATATGTTTGTTGTGTTGTATGTTATCTTAAAATAGTGAATTAAATATATTTATAGGATATATTTTAAATAAATAAGCAATGTTTATTATAAAAATATAAACATAGTTATATTATAAGTTAAAATAATATTAACAGTTATAAATGAAAATTGTATCTTTTTATGATAATGATAATAATAACTTAAATGAAATTTTAATAAGGATTATAAATTTAATTAAAATGATACTTTTAATAAGATGATAACAGTAATAATAATGCTAGTAGTAACCATGATAATAATAATCGTAATAATAATACAGTTTTAATAATAATAAAATGTTATATGTAAATAATAATATTAATAATAACAATAATAATACTAAATGACACTAATACTTAGTAATAATAATTCTAATAATAATATTAATGCTTAATAATAACAATAATAATAATAATGAGAAGGACCTACCTTATTCCAAAAAATTTGCCCAAGACGGGACCCGTGACCTCTCACACACTCGAACCAACACTTAACCATCCCTCTATGTTTGTTTACCTGTATTATTCCCTTCCAATTCTTTTTAACCCGTATAGCTTTTATTTACAGTTTTAGCTTCTTCTTCACAAACCACTCGACCAGAGAGCATCAACAATCAACATATTCGATTTAGTTTCCATAATTGAAACAGAAAACGACTTGAAATTGAGATTTTAATTTATCAGACACGAAAAAAATAAAAATAAACCGTCGCTGTTTGAACCTCAAGAACTCATTTGTTGATTTTGAATTTGGAACCGTTTCAGGATATGATTACTAAATGAAATAGGTAGTAAATTGTTGTTAGAAACTTCGTGAATCATCAATCGATTCAGAAACCTTCATACGAATTCGAATTTCTTCATGAACACCTTCGTTGACTTTTTATTTTTGAACTTTGACTTCGAAATTAAGACTCGATAGATTGAATTGGGTTTTGAAACTTTGCAGATTGTTTGAGTAAAGGAATTCTAACAGGATGGCATTTATAGATTTTTAAAATTTATTCGATTTTGAATTTTGGTAATTTAAGTCAAGAACAGGGGGTATCGTGTTTTCTTTATTTAAGTTTCTGTTTTAATTTCCAAGAATACAGGTAGAAGATAGCATTATTTAAAGATAGTAATCGTGAGCTAGTAAAGATGATTTGTTTTGTACTGAATTGAATTGGACGTATATCACTTTACAGACAGGATTTTCAAATATAAAAATTAAAGCTCGATCATGATCAATTAAAGAATTAAACAGATTAAAAAGTAGTTTACCTAATTTGGGTATCTGATGTATGTCGACTGGATTAGCACAACAGATAACACATTTTTCTTTTATTATAAATATAATAAAAATAATAATAATGATAATAAAATTAATAATAATAATAATAATGTCAAAATAATACTAATTAATAATAATTATATTTATAATAATAATACTTTTAATATTATTAAGAGTAATAATAATACTAATAGAATTAATAATAAAAATAATACTTAATAATATTAATAATAGATGTAATAATAATATTAGTGATAATAATAATAAGTTGTATAATAACAAATAATAGTTTTTAATAATAATGATATTTAATGATAATTGTAATAATAATATCTAATAATAGTACTAGTAATAATAAAGATATAACAAATTAGATGTTCCAGTTTTTATATCTATATACTATATATTATGATAATATTAATAATACTGATTTTAGTATTAATATTAACATTTAACATTAATATTCATAATAAAGTAATAATAATAATATTAATATTATAATTATATTTTCAACTTGTAATTTTAATATATTAATATTATAAGTTATTAATTATGTAATATATATTACATATTTATTTACAAGAATTGTTCGTGAGTCGTCGGAAATAGTCGAAGTTAGGTTTAAATTTAGTCAGAAATTTCCGGGTTATCATATTTGAACATCGTTCCAAAATTTTCTAGACTCAACATTACATACTTTGCTTATCATATCAAAATCATATAAGGATTAAGTTTAAATTTGGTCAGAAATTTTCGGGACATCACAAAAACCCCCTTTTATATAATATTATTATATATAATTATATATATTTTATATAAATATATTTGTTAAAAATATAGCGTTAAACTCAGCTATCTCCCTGTGGAACGAACCGGACTTACTAAAAACTACACTACTCTACGATTAGGTACACTGCCTATAAGTTTTGTAGCAAGGTTTAGGTATATCCATTCAATAAATAAATAAATAACTTGTGTAAAATTGTATCGTATTTAATAGTATTTCGTAATAAAAATAATAGTATTTCGTACTACCCCTCACACACATCAGTTTGTAATTTATGTGTTGTTGTCGAGCTTCATATTTTCTTTTATATTTAAAAGTTCCATACTTTTGTCTCCTTTTCCCGACTTCAAATCAAGCGAATAATGGTCCAGAATTCGTAGGTATGGATTTTGAAATGAACATAGTTACTGTTCTAAGAAGGAAATTGTGATGGCAAGATCTTGATTTGTCAAATTACCAGAATACCTCAGAAAAGACCGAGTCATCAAGAAAAATATTTTCCTTATATGTTTAGAGGTTAAGTAGAATACAAGAGTCGTGTAACATGGCACATGATGACGTTATGATCTGTGAATCATCACATTCTATTTAGAAACTCAGCATGACTTACGGCAATATAATTACGTTGATCAATTGTCATTATATTATACTAACTCATGCTTCAGTTCCCAACACTACTTCAATAGCATTCATATTTTACATTCGAATTTTTCAGAATTTAGAAACTAAAATAGTTTCTTTTATGATGTAACACAGATATCCCGAAGAGATAAATGATTTCGAATAACAATAGTTATGAAGATATCTTCAGAAACATCGAAGATATTTATAATGAAAGATATGATGATATCTTAGAATATCTAAGATCAGACGATGATGAAGAATATCGTCCGCAAGGGTTTTAGAGTAAGGAGCAAGGTATTCGCTAAAAATTTTAGCAGACACTGAATCATTTGGATTCTTTGAAGGTAGATTTCGTCTTTGTGATTTGTCCACAGCCTCCTTCATAGTTTGCTCAATCCATTTTCCAGTTCTAAATCTTCTCTTTTTCTAAGCTTTTCCAACACCTTATTCTTTATCGTCAAACTCTCGACTGTTAAGGTCGTTTACAGTTTTTGCTGCTTAATCAGCATTTTTCCAAAATTCGGAGAACTAGTTTGCAGTTTATGGTGTTTTTCAGAAACTTCACATTCGAGGTATGTAAGTCTTGGAGATACACGTTATATGTATATATATAACTGTTGAAGTGAAAATGCTGCGAGTTTCGAGATTGATGATTCTCGATAGTTAGTATGGCAATTATTGTTATAGGATGCAGATGTGTACATGATAGGGTTTCAATGAATAATTATAATGACTTTTTGGAGAGGTTAAAGTCAAAGGGTAATGAAGTTGCTGGTATATCTGTTGATAATGTGGTGGAATGTAAAAGGTTTTCCGGTAACAAAAGGGTAATCGTATATATCCGGTTTATAATAAGGCTACTCCGGATGAAAAATCGAAGTTGGCTTGCTGAAGCTGTGACAGAATTTGCTACTTTGAAAAGGAATCGCAAATTTATTTTTGCTAATAAATGCCAAAGGATCTGACACGGATATGTGTTAAACTATGACTTTGGTTTCTAGTGTTTTTCAGATGCATGTCTATGGTTAACATGTGGTTGGATCATCATCTCAATTTTTCATTGTTTGAAGTGTCTTCAGGAATTTCGAGGAGTTTGAACACAGATTGTAATCGTTAATATACATATGATATTCTAGGACTTTGAATGATACAGATATTTTTCTGGATTCTATGAATAGAAATGATGTTTTAGCACAGTTTTGAAGTCAAATTATGGCTTTGAAAAATGTAGATATCTAAGAGTGATGATATCGGTTATATCTTGATTTGGATTCTGATATGTTAAAGTCAGAATATGTAACTGAATCTGAATGAGAATGGTTGTTCTGATTTCTATGTAAGATTATATATCGTTGTGAAAGTAATGCGTACAGTTGATGATTTGTGAATCAGAATCGAAGAATGTAACATATTAATTGTGAATTTATATATGTCTCGGGTATTACCTACCCGTTAAAAAAAATTCCTAAGTAATGTTTTGTACCAGAGGATTTTATTACAGTCCTTATGAAAATATATATGTATGTATATTTTCTTCATATATAATACAGATTTAATGAGTTAATACCATATTAAACTCATTTGATTTTCAGCTGGAAATAGAAATGAATAATCTCTAAAACTTTAAACATTTCGTAATTTTCGTGTAAATGAAATTATGAATTAATACTTCATTATTAATTTTTATTGATATTTAATCGGTGAATGATGTTGGTGCTCGTGGAATTCTTGTGAACTTTGCAAGATATGAATAATATTTTCTAGAAAGTTTTGAGTATATCGAAAGTGTAAAATCAAACATATAATTGAATAATACACTTGAATTATTATGAAATGAGATTCATTGAGTTGGAACAGAGATTGTGGTTAACGATAGTTAAGTAGTTAATCGAAGGATTATAGCATTTTAGTAATATGAATTTAACTGAGTAGTATTTACCCTTTTTCAATTCATACATAATAGCTTAGTACGAAAAGATTTATGATGGTTTCAAAATTTATATATATAAGATATACATATAAACTCTTCAGAGGAATTGAGTTAATATTTCATAATTCGTTGATACAATATAATCGTTGTTGATTCGTAAGATGTCCACGGTAATTCTTGAACTGGCAGAGCTTGTGATGTTATAGATGCTGCTGATTCTGATGATACTGATGGCACTGACTGTGCTGATGATGCTAACGGTACTTGATAATGCTAAAAACGAACATATATTTCATAGCATTATTCCCCAAGAAAGACAAGCTTTTAGTTGCAAATGTTCTATTTACAAGTGATATTCGTTTAAATATTAAAAGGTGAAGACAAAAGACAGATTCGACGAACTGAAGACGCAAACGACCAAAAAGCTCAAAAGTACAAAATACAATCAAAGAGGTTCCAATTATTGATAAGAAACGTCTCGAAATTACAAGAGTACAAGATTCAAAACGCAAAGTACAAGATATTAAATTGTACGCAAGGACGTTCGAAAATCCGGAACCGGGACCAGAGTCAACTCTCAACGCTCGACGCAACGGACTAAAAATTACAAGTTAACTATGTATATAAATATAATATAATATATAATTAATTCTTAAAATTAATATATATATTATAATATATTTATAAAACGTCGGCAAATTAAAAGACAAACCTTTGTGAGCTGGAATTATTAACTCCGCGAGTTGCGGAGTATGGAGGCCAAAAATGCCGCGACTCGCGGAGCAGCCAAATACGAAAATCCCTATAAAACCCAACGAATTCTGATCATTTTTATCATCGAATATATCCATCCATCTATCTATACGTAATATTTATATTTATAATTTATATTTTAATTTTAATTTTAATTTTAATCCTAATAATAAGGGTATGTTAGCGAATGTTGTAAGGGTGTAAGTCGAAATTCTGTCCGTGTAACGCTACGCTATTTTTAATCATTGTAAGTTATGTTCAACCTTTTTAATTTAATGTCTAGTAGCTAAGTTATTATTATGCTTATTTAATCCGAAGTAATCATGATGTTGGGCTAATTACTAAAATTGGGTAATTGGGCTTTGTACCATAATTGGGGTTTGGACAAAAGAACGACACTTGTGGAAATTAGACCATGGGCTATTAATGGGCTTTATATTTGTTTAACTAAATGATAGTTTGTTAATGTTAATATAAAGATTTATAATTGGGCGTACCCATAAATTACCATATACACTCAATCGGACACGATGGGCGGGTATTTATATGTACGAATAATCGTTCATTTAACCGGACACGGGAATGGATTAATAGTCATTAGAATTATTAAAACAGGGGTGAAATTATGTACAAGGACACTTGGCATAATTGTTAACAAAGTATTAAAACCTTGGGTTACATACAGTCGACATCCTGGTGTAATTATTAAACAAAGTAATAAAACTTTGTTACAGTTTAAGTCCCCAATTAGTTGGAATATTTAACTTCGGGTATAAGGATAATTTGACGAGGAAACTCGCACTTTATATTTATAACTGATGGACTGTTATGGACAAAAACCAGACGGACATATTAAATAATCCAGGACAAAGGACAATTAACCCATGGGCATAAAACTAAAATCAACACGTCAAACATCATGATTACGGAAGTTTAAATAAGCATAATTATTTTATTTCATATTTAATTTCCTTTAATTTTATATTTAATTGCACTTCTAATTATCGCATTTTATTTTATTATTATTGTATTTAATTGCACTTTTAATTATCGTACTTTTAAATTATCGCAAGTTTATTTGATCGCACTTTTATTTATCGCAATTTCATTATCGTTATTTACTTTACGCTTTAAATTAAGTCTTTTATTTATTAAATATTTTACATTTTGTTTTAACTGCGACTAAAGTTTTAAAATCGACAAACCGGTCATTAAACGGTAAAAATCCCCCTTTATAATAATAATATTACTTATATATATATATTTGTATTTTTATAAAAGAAAACTAATATAGCGTTAAGCTTTGATTAAAAGATTTTCCCTGTGGAACGAACCGGACTTACTAAAAACTACACTACTGTACGATTAGGTACACTGCCTATAGTGTTGTAGCAAGGTTTAGGTATATCCCATTTGTAAATAAATAATAAATATCTTGTGTAAAATTGTATCGTATTTAATAGTATTTCCTGCTAAAATTTAATAGTATTTTATACCCCTTAGCTTTAACTATCAAGTTTTTGGCGCCACTGCCGGGGAACAATCAAACTTAAAAGCCGGAAGCGCAACGCTAAATAAAAAAAAAAAAAATTTATTTTTAGTTTACTTTTATTAAAATTCACTTTTGTAAAAATACGTTTTTAATTATTCAAAAATATAAAAAGAAAACAAAAATTTATATATTTTTTTAAGATTTTGTTAAATATTTAAGTTTTATAAAGTTTCTTTATTTTTATTTTATAAAAATATAAGTTTTATTTAAATATTTTTATTTAAAACATAAAAAAAAAACCGAAAAAAAAAATTAATATATATATAAATCTATTTTTAAGATATTTTTAAAATTATAAAGTAGTTCTATTTTTATTTTAGTTTTTAAATATAAGTTTTTATTATATAAATATTTTTATTTAAACAGAAAATATAAAACAGAATATTAAAAAAAAAAACGCGTCGAATTTTAATCAACCTGTCATCTGAAAATTGGAACCCCGCGACTCGCGGAGTTTGCTGCTTCGAATACCGCGACTCGCGGAGACACTCTGACACGCCGACAGAAACCCTAATCAGCATTAAATACGGGGTAATTATTATTTATTTATTATTATTAACCCTAATTACTTATTTATTATTATAATTAGTTTTAAGTTTTTAAATTAAATTGTATTTTAGTTAAATTAGTTTAATTAAAATATAAAATTAATAGTTTAATAAAATAAATAATATAAAAATAATATTTTTATAAAAATTGTAATTTTTACAACTTTTTGTATATTTTTATATTTTGTCCCTTTTTAATTGTTTTAGCGTAATATTTGTATTTTTCGCTCGTTTTTAGTTTTAAACTTAGTTTTTGCCATAGTTATTTTTACTTCTAGATTTTTAGGCTTTGCCGTAAAATCCCTTAAGTACTTTTTCTTTAGACTAAGATTTAGGTGCTTTAGAATTTTGCGACGCCTTTTTAAGTTTTAGTTTCTTTTTAAGTTATTGCCATTTGGGATATAGTTTTTCTTGTAAGCTTTAATATTTTTAGACACCTTTTACCTATGTATCAATTATCATTCCAATTAGTAATCTCAATTTGCGATTATAATTTTAAGTTAGTGATAGTAATAAGGTTGGGCTAGTCGAGTGTTTTTAAGTTCTATAAGTCACTCTTTTTCTTTCTTATTTTTATTTTTCGATCTTTTTCCGACACGCTCTTTTTCTTTCTTATTTCTCGTCATTCTAGTTTTAGGACATAGATTTTTATTCTACTTCTTATCTAAATTTCTTAAAATTACGAAAATTTATTTTAAGTGGTTAAATTGATAGACATCAAAATTTTCTGGTTCGTAGTAATAGTTGGATTTGTACGTGGACCGGGTTATTGGAGCCAAACAGTCCTCAATTATATTGAGACCAAACGAATCCTGCCCCTCTGCTGCATCTTTTGGCTATTCAAAACGTGGGCAAAATCAGAAAAGTCTATTAATTGGATAACTTATATAATTTTTCTTTCCTTTTAAAAACTAATAGGATATTCAGTGAATGCACCGAGCAAGACGTTCACCACCTTTTGTACGTTCACCACCTGTAACTAGATCAAGACATTTAGCAAATATTACCGCCGTTGATTTTTCTTTAGAATCGTCATCCAGTCGACCAAGTACTCCAGTTCAAATTTCCGATAATCCATTTTTTGAACCCGACCTCACAATTGAGAATCCGGAGAATATTCAGGGACGATTCATAGATCCTGAACCATTAAATTTTCCTCCGGAACCACCAATCATTCAAACAGAGATTGTTGAGGAACGAACCATTAAATCAGAATCCTCTAGTGATTCCGATTCAACAAATTCAATTATGGAGAATCTAGAACCTTTAAGTATGGAAGACCGAATGAGAGCTAAACGCACTGGCCAAGGTCACGCAATTACTCATCCTGACATTAATGCGCCAGATTATGAAATCAAAGAACAAATTCTACACATGGTGACTAATCAATGCCAATTGAGTGGTGCACCGAAGGAAGATCCAAATGAACATCTTCGTACCTTTAATAGGATCTGCACTCTATTTAAAATAAGAGAAGTTGAGGATGAACAGATATATCTCATGTTATTTCCCTGGACTTTAAAGGGAGAAGCCAAAGATTGGTTGGAATCGTTACCTGAAGGGGCGATTGATACATGGGACGTTTTAGTTGAAAAATTTCTTAAATAATTATTTCCGGCATCTAAAGCCGTAAGACTTCAAGGAGAAATTGTTACGTTCACACAGAAGCCAAATGAAACTCTATATGAGGCGTGGACAAGATTTGGAAAGTTATTAAAAGGATGTCCGTAACATGGTTTAGATACCTGTCAAATAGTACAAATATTCTACCAAGGATGCGACATCACTACAAGAAAAGACATCGATATAGCAGCTGGTGGTTCTATTATGAAGAAAACAGAAATTGATGCTTACAAAATTATTGATAACACTGCTTCCCACTCACATGAGTGGCACCAAGAAAAAGATATCGTTAGATCATCTAAAGCAGCTAAGCCGATTCTAGCCATGACTTAGATTCCATTTCCGCAAAGATAGATGTTGTCGAGAGACGAATGGAAAAGATGACTAAGGATATTCACTCAATACGAATTAGTTGTGAGCAGTGTGGAGGACCACATTTGACAAAAGATTGTCTCAGTATTGAACTAACAATGGAACAAAGAGAGAATATTTCATACATAAACCAAAGGCCTGGAAATAATTATCATAATAATTATCAACCGCCAAGACCGATTTACAATCAAAACCAGAATTATAACCGAAATATTCCATACAACAACCAACAAGGTTCTAGCAATCAACAAGTATCCAACAATACTTACAACCAGCAAAGACCTAATTTTCAAAACAAACCACCACAACAAACCGATGATAAAAAGCCGAATTTAGAAGATATGATGATGAAGCTAGTTGAAACTCAAACGCAGTTTTTCACATCTCAGAAACAAACTAATGAACAAAATGCTCAAGCATTTAGAAATCAACAAGCTTCTATTCAAAATCTGGAACAAGAAGTAAGTAACCTAGCAAGGTTAATAGGTGAAAGAAAACCGGGAAGTTTACCTAGTGATACAAATGCTAACCCCCGGAATGAAACAGCTAAAGTCATTACCACAAGAAGTGGTACAACACTTAAACCACCTGAAATACCTGTAACTTCTGATGAACCTATTCCTACTCCACAAGAACCACAACCTGAACAAGATAAGGAAAAAGAACCGGTAGTTGAAAAGGTTAATGAAGATAACACAGTTAAGGATAAACCTTATGTTAAACCATACCAACCACCACTTCCTTACCCGAGTAAAATGAAGAAAGAGAAACTTGAAGCCGAGCAATTCAAATTCTTGGATATGTTTAAACAGATAAATGTAAATCTTCCTTTCATTGATGTGATTTCAGGAATGCCTAGATATGCTAAATTCTTGAAAGATCTAATCACAAATAGAAAGAAAATGGAAGAACTCTCGGCTGTTACTATGAATGCTAATTGTTCAGCAGTGCTGTTGAATAAGATACCAGAAAAACTATCTGATCCAGGAAGTTTCACAATTCCATGTTTTCTGGGTAGTCTTAGTTCAATAGAAGCATTGGCAGACTTAGGTGCTAGTATAAATTTAATGCCGTATTCACTATACGCTAAATTAGACCTTGGAGAATTGAAACCAACCAGAATAAGTATACAACTAGCCGATAGATCAATAAAATATCCTAGAGGGGTAATGGAGAACATGCTAGTTAAAGTTGGTACTTTAGTATTTCCAGTAGATTTTGTTGTTCTGGACATGGAAGAAGATTCTCAAGTTCCTCTCATATTAGGAAGACCATTCTTAAATACGGCTAAAGCAATGATAGACGTGTTTGGTAAGAAACTGACCCTAAGTATAGAGGATGAGAGTGTTACCTTTTCAGTTGATAGAGCAATGCAACAACCGCAATCTGCAGATGATACATGTTATTATATTCAAACTATAGATGTACATGCAGAATTATTAGAAGAATTTCCAGAATTACAAGGAACAGGAGAATGTTCTTTAGGAGAAGGAACTGAACAAATTGATGAAACTGAAATGTTAGCTACACTTATAGCTAATGGATATGAACCAACAACAGAAGAAATTCAAATGCTAAAAGAAGAAGACAGATATCGATATAAATCATCGATAGAAGAACCTCCGAAATTAGAGCTAAAGCCACTTCCAAACCATTTGGAATACGCTTATTTACATGGTGAATCTGAATTACATGTAATAATATCGTCTTCTCTTACTGAAAATGAGAAATCACAACTCATTTCTGTGTTGAAAGCTCATAAACCAGCCATTGCATGGAAGATTCATGATATTAAAGGAATAAGTCCTTCGTATTGCACACATAAAATCCTTATGGAAGAAGGTCATAAAACGTATGTGCAATGCCAACGAAGACTAAATCCTAATATGCAAGATGTAGTTAAGAAAGAGATTATTAAACTGCTAGATGCAGGTTTGATATATCCAATTTCTGATAGTCCATGGGTAAGCCCAGTTCAATGCGTGCCTAAGAAGGGTGGCATGACTGTCATTACAAATGAGAAAAATGAGCTTATTCCTACTAGGACTGTAACAGGATGGCGTGTGTGTATTGATTATAGAAAATTAAATGACGCCACCAGAAAAGATCACTTTCCCTTACCTTTCATTGATCAAATGTTGGAAAGATTAGCCGGAAATAGTTACTATTGTTTTCTAGATGGATTTTCCGGATATTTTCAAATTCCAATAGCACCCGAGGACCAAGAGAAAACCACATTCACGTGCCCTTATGGTACTTTTGCTTACAAACGCATGCCATTTGGACTTTGCAACGCCCCTGCAACCTTTCAAAGGTGTATGATGGCGATTTTTCATGACATGATAGAAGAATGCATTGAAGTTTTCATGGATGACTTTTCAGTCTTCGGTGATACATTTGAATCATGTCTAGTTAATCTGGAACGAATGCTTATTATATGAGAACAATCAAATCTAGTACTTAATTGGGAGAAATGCCATTTCATGGTTAAAGAAGGCATCGTTCTTGGACATAAAATTTCAAAAGAAGGAATTGAAGTGGATGGAGCTAAAGTAGATGTAATTGCTAAACTTCCACATCCCACCAATGTTAGAGGAGTTAGGAGTTTTCTAGGGCATGCCGGTTTTTACCGACGTTTCATAAAAGATTTTTCTAAAATTGCCACTCATATGAATAATGATGTTAAAGCTAAGGGGTATAAAATACTATTAAATTTTAGCATGAAATACTATTAAATACGATACAATTTTACACAAGATATTTATTTATTTATTGAATGAATATACCTAAACCTTGCTACAACACTATAGGCAGTGTACCTAATCGTAGAGTAGTGTAGTTTTTAGTAAGTCCGGTTCGTTCCACAGGGAAAATCTTTAAACAAAGCTTAATGCTATATTAGTTTACTTTTATAAAAATACAAATATATATATAAGTAATATTATTATTATAAAGGGGGATTTTTACCGTTTAATGACCGGTTTGTCGATTTTAAAACTTTAGTCGCAGTTAAAACCAAATGTAAAATAATAAATAAATACAAGACTTAATTTAAAACATAAAGTAAATAACGATAATGAAATTGCGAATAATAAAAGTGCGATAAAATAAACTTGCGATAATTAAAAAGTACGATGATTAAAAGTGCAATTAAATACAATAACAATAAAAATGCGATAATTAGAAGTGCAATTAAATATAAAATAAAGGAAATTAAATATGAAATAAAAGAATTATGCTTATTTAAACTTCCGTAATCATGATGGTTGACGTGTTGATTTTAGTTTTATGCACATGGGTTAATTGTTCTTTGTCCTGGATTATTTAATATGTCCATACAGATTTGTCCATAATAGTCCATCAGTCATAAATATAAAGAGCGAAAGCCTTCGTCAAATTATTCTTATTCCCGAAGTCAAATATTCCAACTAATTGGGGATTCGAATTGTAACAAGGTTTTAATACTTTGTTTAATGAATACACCAGGTTATCGACTGCGTGTAAACCAAGGTTTTACTACTTTGTTAACAATTACACCAATTACCCTTGAATGTAATTCACCCCTGTTTCAACAAGTCTATTAACTATTAATCCAGTTCCGTGTCCGGTAAAATGAATAATTATTGGTATTTATAGATATCCCGCCCACCGTACCCAGTCAAGCGTATGTGGTTATATATAAATACGTCGAATTATAAGTTTGTATATTAAATTAACAAGGTATTGTTTAGTTAATATAAAACCCATTAATAGCCCATAGTCTAATTTCCACAAGTGTCGTTCTTTTATCCAAACCCCAATTATGGTACAAAGCCCAATTACCCAATTTTAGTAATTAGCCCAACATCATGATTACTTCGGATTAAATAAGCATAATAATAACTTAGCTACGAGACATTAATGTAAAAAGGTTGAACATAACTTACAATGATTAAAAATAGCGTAGCGTTACACGGACAGAATTTTGACTTACACCCTTACAACATTCGCTAACATACCCTTATTATTAGGATTAAAATTAAAATTAAAATTAAAATATAAATTATAAATATAAATATTACGTATAGATATAGAGAGATTGATAAATTGGATGGATATATATTATGTTTTTTGCGATCAAACTGCATTTGCTTTTATAGGGAATTGAGTCCAGGTGAGCTCCGCGACTCGCGCCCTTTTTGCTCTTCAAACTCCGCGAGTCGCGGAGTTTGTAATTACAGCTCACTCCATTTTGGCTCTTTGTTTACCGACGGTTTATTATTATATATATAATATATATATATAATTTATATAATTAATTATATATTATATTATATTTATATACATAGTTAACTTGTAATTTTTAGTCCGTTACGTTGAGCGTTGAGAGTTGACTCTGGTCCTGGTTCCGGATTTTCGAACGTCCTTGCGTACAATTTTATATTTTGTACTTTGCATTTTTGAATCTTGTACTCTTGTAATTTCGAGACGTTTCTCATCAATATTTGGAACCTCTTTGATTTTACTTTGTACTTTTGAGCTTTTTGGACCTTTGCGTCTTCAATTCATCGAATCTATCTTTTGTCTTCACCTTTTATTATTTAAACGAATATCACTTGTAAATAGAACAATTGCAACTAAAAGCTTGTCTTTCTTGAGGAATAATGTTATAAAATATATGTTCGTTTTTAGCATTATCAAATATTCTCACACTTGAGTGTTGCTTGTCCTCAAGCAATATAGTCTTGAAATACTAGAATCACTTCTTTATTCTTCACACTTTGTACATCAGTGATTTCTTTACGGTGATATAAACAATGGTAGTAACGTTGTGGTTTACAGTCCCACATGACTATATAAAAATTTAGATCCATTAAGGAAATTGGATCTTTATGAAAACATTTGATCTTTGAAAATTCAATCTAGCTTTTACCCTAGATAAGTTTTTCGGAATAACCCTTCACCGGTGTTTGCAAATTATTTTTGTGGGTTTGGTGGGTTTCAGATTTTAAAATTTTAGCTCAAAACTTGCGGTTTTGTGTCACCCACTTGCTAACCTTGTATTAGGAAAGCAACACGTCCAGTTTACTTGTCCCATATATTATCTTTCGGTAAACTACCGTCCGGTTGTAAAGGAAAGCATTGAACAAGCAACTGTTAAGGCATTGTCCCCTGACATGCTTTTAATTATGGTCTATAACGTGTCAGACGCAATTACTATCCTTTGTAGGAGCAATAGTAAAGCTCACCGATTTGGTTCAGGTGAACTAATGAATTCCAGGTGAATTCCTAGGATTTTACGTTCAATGGTAATGAACGCATTGAAAAATGGTTTTTCAGAAAACAAATCGGTTTATAATTTTGATCAAAATATTTTCTCGTTCAAGCTCGAGTTTAGATATCATCGAATTCCATGATTTTGTAATTCTCAATCTTTAAGGTCAATCTCAAGGATTGAGTAATATCAGTCTTAAAAGCTGATTTTTGATCTTTAAGGAGATTATCCTTTCTGGGGATCTGATTCATTAGTCTTATCAAGCTAATTTGCACGGTGCCTTCTCCATTTTACAAGACAGATCCTCTCATGGTTAGGATAAGTCTGACCACTTGGCGACCCTGTTTTATGCTGAGGTCCGTGGATTTCCTGCTGATTTTAGTGATGACTTTTCTAGATTTTTCGTCAACCTACAGCTGGTCTGGACGACAACTTCCTGACCTAAATCAAGAAGCGCGTTTCTTTTTCGGAAGACTTTACTTCCTTTTAATGATGGAATTGATTCATCGTGTAGATCCATCTCTTCTTTTCTTTCATTGGGTAAAACAGTTTAGTTTAGTCCAAAGCAAAAGTATTTTCAGTTATTTGTTACAGAAATATGTGACATATGTTTAAAATATCTTGGTAAATTTTTTCCACACTTGGCTTTTATTTTTCCTTTTTATTGTTCTCTATTCCATTTTAAATGAATTCGAACATTTTGGTTTGTTTCTCAATTTATGTCCTTTCCAAGGTAACAATAATTTCGGTGTTAACACCTAGTTTTATCGTTCATAAATATGTATAAACATGATTTTGAGTTCATTTAATTGAAAATTTTGAAAATTTTTACTAGAATTGGGTAGTCAGTATATAAGACTAGGGCTGTTCTTTATTATCAGAGAGCACTAGATTCTAATACAACTACTGCTTTTACTAGCATTTTTAATGGTAACCAAGTGTTTAAGATCAAAAAAAATTTAAAATCCGAAAGAATTTAACCCCTTCCCACACTTAAGATCTTGCAATGCCCTCATTTGCAAGAAATCAGTAACAATTTAAATTATTGAGGGTGATTAGCGTGAAAATGATTAAATTTTACCAAAGTTTCCAAACATATTTGTGTTTGCTTTCTGAATGATAAATGGTGAACATCATTTGTTCATTCCATCTTGTTGTTATATCACATTTATTTTGCATCTTATCGTCAAAATTAGTTGCTTTTGCTGAACTTAATGCCAGTCTTTGAAAATGCGTTGTTTTACCCTGTTGTGTACATAAGATAAACTGCAAACATATATACATATTTTTGAAATTTAGTATATTACCCCACATTCAAAAATTATTGAAATCTAAGAATAAAAGTTAGAAAATTATAAAAACTATTACAATATTAACATAAGTATTAAACGTATCAACATTACAAATTATAAAATAAATAAAACTAAGTAGACTAGGGATGATACTGATACCAGTAGGGGTTCCATGCATAACCATAGGTGCTATAAAATGCTTCGACTGGGTTATACGTAGGATACGGTGGTTGAATCTCTATAGACCAGGGAGGGAATATGGGCGATGGAGTAGGAATATAGTTTCTACCTATATGTTGGCAATAAGCTATGATTTGGTTTTGATGAACTTGCCAATCTTCAAATGCTCTATGTCTAGCATTTTCATACTCTTGTGAAGCTATAAACCTTTGCATTTCTGCCATTTCATTTCCCCTCCTACATTACCTTGCTGTTGGTTTCTCTCAACCTGTGGATGTCTACCATTATATCGTGCTGCGGCGTTATTTCGCCTCTTCAAAACTTTCGCACCATGGTATACATTTAAACCTATTGTATCTCGGGGTTCTGGTTCTTCGAATAGTAATTCCCCCCGACTTATATCCACACCAAGATATTCAGCAATCAAAGTAATAAATATACCACCTCCTATTATGCTATGCAGTCTCATCCCCCTAACCATAGCTGATAAATAATAACCCACACAATAAGGTATACTTACAGCGCTTTGTGGGTCTCGAATACACATGTGGTAAAACAAATCCTGTTCATTTACCTTTTCCTTGTTCTTACCTCGTTGTGTAATCGAATTGGCTAAAAACCTATGAATTACTCTTAATTCAGCTCTATCTATATCCAAATAAGAGTAATTTCCCCCTTTAAATCGGTGATGGCTAGTCATTTGACTCCATACACCATGCGTATCAAAATTTTCGTCTATCTTCCTACCGTTCAATATCAACCCTCTACAATCGGCAGATGCTAGCTCCTCAGGCGTATATATACGCAAAGCCTGAGCCATGTCTAGTAAAGACATGTGGCGCATCGAACCTCCTAACAAAAATCTAATAAAAGATCGATCGGTTAAACTAGCTACCCGATCATTTAATTCTATACTACACAACAATTCTTCACACCATACTTTATATACAGGTCTACGCATGTTGAATAACCGTACCCAATCGTTAAAAGTAGAATTACCATACCTCTGTGCAAGTAATTCCCTAATTGGCCCGGCCAATTCTACAGCTTCTAATGGTCCCCATTCTATGACCCTAGGTACCTTAACAGCTTTAGAATTAAGAGTATGCAAACCCCTTTGGTATTTTGGATAATCTATCCAAAGTCTGTCAAATCTCAGGTTCGGGTGCAAATCTTCCAAGTGCATATCAGAAAATGTCATGACTGGATGAGGTATATCTTGTTTGTAGTAGTTATCCACCTCCTGTTGTTCCGCATTCTCAGCAGGAGCATTGCGAGCTTGGGATGAAGATTCACCCCTTTCAGTCTGCAAAACACATCAAACACAATTTTTGTGCATCCAAATATGCGTTAGTGTCAGCAAAATCATCAATTAAAATAATTACAATGACATGATCAATTTATATCAAACTTAAGCTCATTTTCATATTTTCATCAAATCTACACTTTTTCAAATAAGCATATACGAAAATGTTCGCCAAGTTCATAAGCATTCAACTCAAATAACATGTCAAAATAATCATTACTAGCAATTAAACAAGTCTCAAATGGCATTATCTCTCAAAAATCAAGTTCATGAATTTTAGACTTGAAAAAGTCCACTTTAATTCTCAAAATCATGTTTAGGCTCAAAGTTTGGATCATTTAACTACCTAAACATGTTACACTACTTAATTTAGCAACAATTCATGACAAAAATCGGCCATAACCTGTTTATACCAAAAAGCCCCAAATTTGCTCAAGAACACAAACCCTAGATTACTCAAAATTTGAAGTTTAAGGCTTCTAATCATGTTAAATAGCATCAATGTAGGTTATACAAGCATAATACATAAACAATTTAAGCATAATTACACTAAAAAGCATCAAAATCAAATTGGGTATAAAATTGCTCAAGAACACTAATTTTCGGATTAAATGATGTTTAGGTGTAGAAATTTACCGTTTTTCTTGAGTAATTCCTTGATAGCATCCTTCTCAACATGATTTTAGTAAAAGATTTAATGATTAACGGTCAAAAATTGTGAATTTGGGAGTGTTTTTCGGGTTTTTTCGCAGTATATTTGTGTTGTGGTGTGCAAATGAGCTGCTCTTTACGTTTTTATTTTTTTCTGGGTTTTGGTCCCTCCGCGAGTCGCGGTGGATTTCCCTTTCAAACTCCGCGAGTCGCGGAGTTTGTATTTTTATTTTTTTTATATATATATCTTATACTAATTAAAACAATTAAGTAATTAATTTTAAAATTTTGTTTCCCTTGTTATTTAGGACGAGGTCGTTTCGGATCGATGTCCTAGTTCGTCCTTCGATAAAATTTTAAAATTTGTCTTTTTGTAGCGATTGTTTTAAAAGCTAAGATTTTTGGGTTTTTTTTTTTTTTTGTCATACTTTAATTCAATAAGATTAAAAATAATAATAATAAAAGTTCTCGTCCCTCCCTCGGGTAAAGCAATTTCGGTTTAAAGACCTAGTCTTCAACTTACGACGAATTTTAAAAATCATATTTTTAACTTATCGAAATAAAGTAAATTTTTTTTTTTAAAATCACAAAACTTAAATATAAAATTCAAAATTAATATTAAAAATTCACACCAAACTTACAATTTAAAATGCATAAAAATAAAATTCATATTTTAAAAATTAAAAATTCACACCAAACTTAATTTAAAAATTCATATTATAAATTCACACCAAACTTAATTTAAAAATTCATATTATAAATTCACACCAAACTTATATTAATTTTTCAAATATTTACAATTTTAAATATATTGATTTTACAAAGTTACAATATTAATTTAAGATTTATATATTAATTTTAAACATGGTAAAAAATAAAATTAAAAATATTTTTGGCTTTTTATCCCACTTTAATCAATCAAATATTATCAAAAATATGCGCCCCTCTTTTCAGTAAAGTAATTTCGGTTCCATGACCTAATTTATCTCATGACGAATTTTTGAAATATTTTGGGTTGATTTGATTAAAGATATTTATACCTTAAGAATAAACGTTAAATTTCGCAGTGATGTAATAAATTTTTGAATGATATCAATAATTTCGGTCGCCAAACCTAATTTTATTCAATACCAATTTAATACTTTATAGCGAACAAATTAGCGTTTATTATCAAAAGGTTAAAAATAAAAATAAAACTGTACAGACTTACCTGTGAAATAGTATTCTTAGTTATACGATCTATCCCATTCATAAGATAGTCGGTTTAATTGGTTTTCCATGGCTACATAGGCGTAACCTCGAGCATTCAGTGTTTTTTTTTCTAAACATATGAACGGTCCGTCTCTGCATAAAGTAACAAATTCGGTATTTGAATAGGTTTGATTATTTGAACATTTACCTCCATGTGACCATTTTCCGCATTTGTGACATCTTTCTAGGTGTCGTGCTCTTCTTTTCGCTGCGGATTTTGATTTTCCTTTACCAAATTGTGACTTATTATCTTCGCATCTGGATTCTTTTCTTACTCCGTCCAATTTTCTCTGATTACTGATACTATTTCACTCGAAAGTGTGTCATTATTACGTTTAGTGATCAAACCATGTAGCATTAGACCATGGTTTAGTTCACAGGCAGTCTTCATTTCCTAAAAAAAATAAAAATTCAGAATGGGGGGAGAAGACTAGTTCTTTAGGGTCTGCCAGGGAAAGACCATTCGAGTTCCATTTTCGAGAACTACACGAAAACAGAAAATATAATTCTAACAGAAATTCATAAACCTTTAAAGACTTGATTCTCCCCACACTTAGTTAGCTGTGGTATCGAAATTGTGATTAACTTCGTTGTCAACTTCCATCGGACCATATATGTAGTGTTTAACTCTGTGACCATTAACTTTAAATTCAATCCCATTTGAATTTATTAATTCTATCGTTCTGTATGGGAAAACTCTTTTGACTATGAATGGTCCAGACCATCTTAATTTTAATTTTCTAGGAAATAGCTTGAATCGTGAATTGAAAAGAAGAACTATGTCTCCTTCTTTAAATTCTTTTAAACTTCTGATTCTTTTATCATGCCATTTCTTCGTTCTTTCTTTATAGATTAACGAATTTTCATATGCTTCATGTCTTAATTCTTCTAATTCGTTTAGTTGACTTAATCGTAGACGTCCGGCTTCATGTAAATCAAGATTACATGTCTTCAAAGCCCAAAATGCTTCGTGTTCAATTTCTACTAGAAGATGACATGCTTTTCCGTAGACAAGTCTAAAGGGTGTGGTTCCAATTGGAGTTTTGTAGGCAGTTCTAAAACCCCAGAGTGCATCCTCCAATTTAATGGACCATTCCTTCGGATTTGATCCTACAGTTTTCTCTAGAATACGTTTTAAAGCTCGGTTGGTATTTTCAACTTGTCCACTTGTTTGTGGAAGATATGCGGTGGAAATTTTATGAGTTACTCCATATCTTTTAAGAACTTTCTCAAGTTGATTATTACAAAAATGAGTATCCCCGATCACTTATTAAAGCTTTCGGTGTTCCAAACCTTGCAAAAAGACGTTTTAAAAAGTTGACTACAACTCGTGCATCATTAGTTGGGAGAGCTTGTGCTTCCGCCCATTTAGATACATAATCAATGGCTACGAGAATATAGAGATTATTATGAGATTTTGGAAATGGACCCATAAAGTCAATACCCCAAATGTCAAATACTTCGCATACTTGAATGACATTTTGTGGCATTTCATCACGTTGACTTATTTTTCCGGCCCTTTGACAAGCATCACAGGATTTGCAAAGAAGGTGTGCATCTTTGTAAATTGTAGGCCAATAGAATCCAGCATCATAAACTTTTCTTGCTGTTAGTTGAGGCCCATAATGCCCTCCTGTTGGTCCTGTGTGACAATGGTTTAAAATTTTACTAGCTTCATCTCCGAATACACATCGGCGTATTATTCCATCGGGATAACTTTTAAACAAATGTGGATCTTCCCAGAAATAATGTTTTATATCACTGAAGAATTTCTTTCGTTTTTGGTACGATAATCCTTTTTCAAGGAATCCACAAACAAAGTAGTTTGCATAGTCTGCAAACCATGGGATTTCATTATAATCTATCTTAAATAGATATTCATCAGGAAAGTTGTCTTGTATGGCCGATTCATTTAGAACTTCTAATTCAGGATTTTCAAGACGAGAAAGATGATCAGCGGCGAGATTTTCTGCTCCTCTTTTATCTCGGATTTCAATATCAAACTCTTGTAAGAGTAAGATCCAACGGATTAATCTTGGTTTAGCATCTTGTTTCGAAAATAGGTATCTAAGAGCAGAATGGTCGGTATAGACCACCGTTTTTGCTAGAACGAGATATGGTCGAAATTTGTCAAAAGCAAAGACAATAGCAAGGAGTTCTTTTTCAGTAGTTGTATAGTTCGTTTGTGCTCCTTGTAACGTCTTACAAGCATAATATATAGGTTGAAATCTTTTTTCAATCCTTTGTCCTAAAACGGCTCCCATTGCAAAATCACTTGCATCGCACATTAATTCAAACGGTAGATTCCAATTTGGTGTTATCATGATCGGCGCATTAGTTAGTTTCTCTTTAAGAATATTAAAAGATTTGATACATTCATCTGAAAAGATGAATGCAGCATCCTTTTCTAGGAGTTTATTCATAGGAGTGGCAATTTTAGAAAAATCTTTTATGAAACGTCGGTAAAAACCGGCATGCCCTAGAAAACTCCTAACTCCTCTAACATTGGTGGGATGTGGAAGTTTAGCAATTACATCTACTTTAGCTCTATCCACTTCAATTCCTTCTTTTGAGATTTTATGTCCAAGAACGATGCCTTCTTTAACCATGAAATGGCATTTCTCCCAATTAAGAACTAGATTTGATTGTTCGCATCTAATAAGCATTCGTTCAAGATTAACTAGACATGATTCAAATGTATCACCGAAGACTAAAAAGTCATCCATGAAAACTTCCATGCATTCTTCTATCATGTCGTGAAAAATCGCCATCATGCACCTTTGAAAGGTTGCAGGGGCGTTACAAAGTCCAAATGGCATGCGTTTGTAAGCAAAAGTACCATAAGGGCACGTGAACGTGGTTTTCTCTTGGTCCTCGGGTGCTATTGGAATTTGAAAATATCCGGAAAATCCATCTAGAAAACAATAATAACTATTTCCGGCTAATCTTTCCAACATTTGATCAATGAATGGTAAGGGAAAGTGATCTTTTCTGGTGGCGTCATTTAATTTTCTATAATCAATACATACACGCCATCCTGTTACAGTCCTAGTAGGAATAAGCTCATTTTTCTCATTTGTAATGACAGTCATGCCACCCTTCTTAGGTACGCATTGAACTGGGCTTACCCATGGACTATCAGAAATTGGATATATTAAACCTGCATCTAGTAGTTTAATAATTTATTTCTTAACTACATCTTGCATATTAGGATTTAGTCTTCGATGGCGTTGCACATACGTTTTATGACCTTCTTCCATAAGGATTTTATGTGTGCAATACGAAGGACTTATTCCTTTAATATCATGAATCTTCCATGCAATGGCTGGTTTATGAGCTTTCAACACAGAAATGAGTTGTGATTTCTCATTTTCAGTAAGAGAAGACGATATTATTACAGGTAATTCAGATTCACCATGTAAATAAGCGTATTCCAAATGGTTTGGAAGTGGCTTTAACTCTAATTTCGGAGGTTCTTCTATCGATGATTTATATCGATATCTGTCTTCTGCTTTTAGCATTTGAATTTCTTCTGTTGTTGGTTCATATCCATTAGCTATTAGTGTAGCTAACATTTCAGATTCATCAATTGGTTCAGTTCCTTCTCCTAAAGAACATTCTCCTGTTCCTTGTAATTCTGAAAATTCTTCTAACAATTCTGCATGTAAATCTATAGTTTGAATATAATAACATGTATCATCTGCAAATTGTGGTTGTTGCATTGCTCTATCAACTGAAAAGGTAACACTCTCGTCCTCTATACTTAGGGTCAATTTCTTACCAAACACGTCTATCATTGCTTTAGCCGTGTTTAAGAATGGTCTTCCTAATATGAGAGGGACTTGAGAATCTTCTTCCATGTCCAGAACAACAAAATCTACTGGAAATACTAAAGTACCAACTTTAACTAGCATGTTCTCCATTATCCCTCTAGGATATTTTATTGATCTATCGGCTAGTTGTATGCTTATTCTTGTTGGTTTCAATTCTCCAAGGTCTAGTTTAGCGTATAGTGAATACGGCATTAAATTTATACTAGCACCTAAGTCTGCCAATGCTTCTATTGAACTAAGACTACCCAGAAAACATGGAATTGTGAAACTTCCTGGATCAGATAGTTTTCTGGTATCTTATTCAACAGCACTGCTGAACAATTAGCGTTCATAGTAACAGCCGAGAGTTCTTCCATTTTCTTTCTATTTGAGATCAGATCTTTCAAGAATTTAGCATATCTAGGCATTCCTAAAATCACATCAATGAAAGGAAGATTTACATTTATCTGTTTAAACATATCCAAGAATTTGGATTGCTCGGCTTCAAGTTTCTCTTTCTTCATTTTACTCGGGTAAGGAAGTGGTGGTTGGTATGGTTTAACATAAGGTTTATCCTTAACTGTGTTATCTTCATTAACTTTTTCAACTACCGGTTCTGTTTCCTTATCTTGTTCAGGTTGTGGTTCTTGTGGAGTAGGAATAGCTTCATCAGAAGTTACAGGTATTTCAGGTGGTTTAAGTGTTGTACCACTTCTTGTTGTAATGGCTTTACCTGTTTCATTCCGGGGGTTAGCATTTGTATCACTAGGTAAACTTCCCGGTTTTCTTTCACCTATTAACCTTGCTAAGTTACTTACTTCTTGTTCCAAATTTTTAATAGAAGCTTGTTGATTTCTAAATGCTTGAGCATTTTGTTCATTAGTTTGTTTTTGAGATGTGAAAAACTGCGTTTGAGTTTCAACTAGCTTCGTCATCATATCTTCTAAATTCGACTTTTTATCATCGGGTTGTGGTGGTTTGTTTTGAAAATTAGATCTTTGCTGGTTGTAAGTATTATTGGATACTTGTTGATTGCTAGGACCTTGTTGGTTGTTGTATGGAATATTTCGGTTATAATTCTGGTTTTGATTGTAAATCAGTCTTGGCGGTTGATAATTATTCTGATAATTATTTCCAGGCCTTTGGTTTATGTATGAAATATTCTCTCTTTGTTCCATTGTTAATTCAATACTGAGACAATCTTTTGTCAAATGTGGTCCTCCACACTGCTCACAACTAATTCGTATTGAGTGAATATCCTTAGTCATCTTTTCCATTCGTCTCTCCACAGCATCTATTTTTGCGGAAATGGAATCTAAGTCATGGCTAGAATCGGCTCTAGCTGCTTTAGATGATCTAACGATATCTTTTTCTTGGTGCCACTCATGTGAGTGGGAAGCAGTGTTATCAATAATTTTATAAGCATCAGTTTCGGTTTTCTTCATAATGGAACCACCAGCTGCTATATCTATGTCTTTCCTTGTAGTGATGTCGCATCCTTGGTAGAATATTTGTACTATTTGACAGGTGTCTAAACCATGTTGCGGACATCCTCTTAATAACTTTCCAAATCTTGTCCACGCCTCATATAGAGTTTCATTCGGTTTCTGTGTAAACGTAACAATTTCTCCTTGAAGTCTTACGGCTTTAGATACAGGAAAGAATTGTTTAAGAAATTTTTCAACTAAAACGTCCCATGTATCAATCGCCCCTTCAGGTAACGATTCCAACCAATCTTTGGCTTCTCCCTTTAAAGTCCAGGGAAATAACATGAGATATATCTGTTCATCCTCCACTTCTCGGATTTAAATAGAGTGCAGATCCTATTAAAGGTACGAAGTTGTTCATTTGGATCTTCCTTCAGTGTACCACTAAATTGGCATTGATTAGTCACCATGTGTAGAATTTGTCCTTTGATTTCATAATCTGGCGCATTAATGTCAGGATGAGTAATTGCGTGACCTTGGCCAGTGCGTTTAGCTCTCATTCGGTCTTCCATACTTAAAGGTTCCAGATTCTCCATAATTGAATTTGTTGAATCGGAATCACTAGAGGATTCTGATTTAATGGTTCGTTCCTCAACAATCTCTGTTTGAATGATTGGTGGTTCCAGAGGAAAGTTTAGTCGTTCAGGATCTATGAATAGTCCCTGAATATTCTCCGGATTCTCAATTGTGAGGTCGGGTTCAAAAAATGGATTATCAGAAATTTGAACTGGAGTACTTGGTCGACTGGATGATGATTCTAAAGAAAAATCAACGGCGGTAATATTTGCTAAATGTCTTGATCTAGTTACAGGTGGTGAACGTACAAAAGGTGGTGAACGTCTTGCTTGGTGCATTCACTGAATATCCTATTAGTTTTTAAAAGGAAAGAAAAATTATATAAGTTATCCAATTAATAGACTTTTCTGATTTTGCCCACGTTTCGAATAGCCAAAAGATGCAGCAGAGGGGCAGGATTCGTTTGGTCTCAATATAATTGAGGACTGTTTGGCTCCAATAACCCGGTCCACGTACAAATCCAACTATTACTACGAACCAGAAAATTTTGATGTCTATCAATTTAACCACTTAAAATAAATTTTCGTAATTTTAAGAAATTTAGATAAGAAGTAGAATAAAAATTTATGTCCTAAAAACTAGAATAGCGAGAAATAAGAAAGAAAAAGAGCGTGTCGGAAAAAGATCGAAAAATAAAAATAAGAAAGAAAAAGAGAGACTTATAGAACTTAAAAACACTAGACTAACCCAACCTTATTACTATCACTAACTTAAAATTATAATCGCAAATTGAGATTACTAATTGGAATGATAATTGATACATAGGTAAAAGGTGTCTAAAAATATTAAAGCTTACAAGAAAAACTATATCCCAAATGGCAATAACTTAAAAAGGTACTAAAACTTAAAAAGGCATCGCAAAATTCTAAAGTACCTAAATCTTAGTCTAAAGAAAAGGCACTTAAGGAATTTTACGGCAAAGCCTAAAAATCTAGAAGTAAAAAAATAACTATGGCAAAAACTATATCTTAAAACTAAATACGAGCGAAAAATACAAATATTACGCTAAAACAATTAAAAAGGGACAAAATATAAAAATATACAAAAAGTTGTAAAAATTACAATTTTTATAAAAATATTATTTTTATATTATTTATTTTATAAAACTATTAATTTATATATATAATAAAACTAATTAAAATTTAAAATACAATTTAATTTAAAAACTTAAACTAATTATAATAATAATTAAGTAATTAGGGTTTATTAATAATAATAATTAATAATTACCCGTAATAAATGCTGATTAGGGTTTCTGTCGGTGTCAGGGTGGCTCCGCGAGTCGCGCTATTCGAAGCTGCAAACTCCGCGAGTCGCGGGGTTCCAAAATTCAAATCTGGTACAGTTTTTAATTCGACGTTTTTTTTCTGTTTTCTGTTTAAATAAAAATATTTATATAATAAAAACTTATATTTAAAAACTAAAATAAACATAGAACTACTTTATAATTTTAAAAATATCTTAAAAATAGATTTATATATATATTAATTTTTTTTTAATTTATTTAGCGTTGCGCTTCCGGCTTTTAAGTTTGATTGTTCCCCGGCAGCGGCGCCAAAAATAACTTGATGTTAAAGCTAAGGGGTATAAAATACTATTAAATTTTAGCAGGAAATACTATTAAATACGATACAATTTTACACAAGATATTTATTTATTTATTGAATGGATATACCTAAACCTTGCTACAACACTATAAGCAGTGTACCTAATCGTAGAGTAGTGTAGTTTTTAGTAAGTCCGGTTCGTTCCACAGGGAAAATCTTTAAACAAAGCTTAACGCTATATTAGTTTACTTTTATAAAAATACAAATATATATATAAGTAATATTATTATTATAAAGGGGGATTTTTACCGTTTAATGACCGGTTTGTCGATTTTAAAACTTTAGTCGCAGTTAAAACCAAATGTAAAATAATAAATAAATACAAGACTTAATTTAAAACGTAAAGTAAATAACGATAATGAAATTGCGAATAATAAAAGTGCGATAAAATAAACTTGCGATAATTAAAAAGTACGATGATTAAAAGTGCAATTAAATACAATAACAATAAAAATGCGATAATTAGAAGTGCAATTAAATATGAAATAAAGGAAATTAAATATGAAATAAAAGAATTATGCTTATTTAAACTTCCGTAATCATGATGGTTGACGTGTTGATTTTAGTTTTATGCCCATGGGTTAATTGTTGTTTGTCCTGGATTATTTAATATATCCATACGGATTTGTCCATAATAGTCCATCAGTCATAAATATAAAGAGCGAAAGCCTTCGTCAAATTATTCTTATTCCCGAAGTCAAATATTCCAACTAATTGGGGATTCGAATTGTAACAAGGTTTTAATACTTTGTTTAATGAATACACCAGGTTATCGACTGCGTGTAAACCAAGGTTTTACTACTTTGTTAACAATTACACCAATTACCCTTGAATGTAATTCACCCCTGTTTCAACAAGTCTATTAACTATTAATCCAGTTCCGTGTCCGGTAAAATGAATAATTATTGGTATTTATAGATATCCCGCCCACCGTACCCAGTCAAGCGTATGTGGTTATATATAAATACGTCGAATTATAAGTTTGTATATTAAATTAACAAGGTATTGTTTAGTTAATATAAAACCCATTAATAGCTCATAGTCTAATTTCCACAAGTGTCGTTCTTTTATCCAAACCCCAATTATGGTACAAAGCCCAATTACCCAATTTTAGTAATTAGCCCAACATCATGATTACTTCGGATTAAATAAGCATAATAATAACTTAGCTACGAGACATTAATGTAAAAAGGTTGAACATAACTTACAATGATTAAAAATACCGTAGCGTTACACGGACAGAATTTCGACTTACACCCTTACAACATTCGCTAACATACCCTTATTATTAAGATTAAAATTAAAATTAAAATTAAAATTTAAATTATAAATATAAATATTACGTATAGATATAGAGAGATTGATAAACTGGATGGATATATATATTATGTTTTTTGCGATCAAACTGCGTTTGCTTTTATAGGGAATTGAGTCCAGGTGAGCTCCGCAACTCGCGCCCTTTTTGCTCTTCAAACTCCGCGAGTCGCGGAGTTTGTAATTACAGCTCACTCCATTTTGGCTCTTTGTTTACCGACGGTTTATTATATAAATATAATATATATATAATTTATATAATTAATTATATATTATATTATATTTATATACATAGTTAACTTGTAATTTTTAGTCCGTTGCGTCGAGCGTTGAGAGTTGACTCTGGTCCCGGTTCCGGATTTTTGAACGTCCTTGCGTACAATTTTATATTTTGTACTTTGTGTTTTTGAATCTTGTACTCTTGTAATTTCGAGACGTTTCTCATCAATATTTGGAACCTCTTTGATTGTACTTTGTACTTTTGAGCTTTTTGGACCTTTGCGTCTTCAATTCATCGAATCTGTCTTTTGTCTTCACCTTTTATTATTTAAACGAATATCACTTGTAAATAGAACAATTGCAACTAAAAGCTTGTCTTTCTTGAGGAATAATGTTATGAAATATATGTTCGTTTTTATCATTATCAAATAAACTCCTAGAAAAGGATGCTTCATTCATCTTTTCAGATGAATGTATCAAATCTTTTAATATTCTTAAAGAGAAACTCACTAATGCGCCGATCATGATAACACCAAATTGGAATCTACCGTTTGAACTAATGTGCGATGCAAGTGATTTTGCAATGGGAGCCGTTTTAGGACAAAGGATTTAAAAAAGATTTCAACCTATATATTATGCTAGTAAGACGTTACAAGGAGCACAAACAAATTACACAACTACTGAAAAAGAACTCCTTGCTATTGTCTTTGCTTTTGACAAATTTCGATCATATCTCGTTCTTGCAAAAACGGTGGTCTATACCGACCATTCTGCTCTTAGATACCTATTTTCAAAACAAGATGCCAAACCAAGATTAATCCGTTGGATCTTACTCTTACAAGAGTTCGATATTGAAATCCGAGATAAAAGAGGAGCAGAAAATCTCGCCGCTGATCATCTTTCTCGTCTTGAAAATCCCAAATTAGAAGTTCTAAATGAATCGGCCATACAAGACAACTTTCCTGATGAATATCTATTGAAGATAGATTATAATGAAATTTCATGGTTTGCAGACTATGCAAACTACTTAGTTTGTGGATTCCTTGAAAAAGGATTATCGTACCAAAAATGAAAGAAATTCTTTAGTGATATAAAACACTATTTTTGGGAAGATCCACATCTGTTTAAAAGTTGTCCAGATGGAATAATACGCCGATGTGTATTTGGAGATGAAGCTAGTAAAATTTTAAACCATTGTCACACATGACCAATAGGAGGACATTATGGGCCTCAACTAACAGCAAGAAAAGTTTACGATGCTGGATTCTATTAGCCTACAATTTACAAAGACGCACACCTTCTTTGCAAATCCTGTGATGCTTGTCAAAGGGCCGGAAAAATAAGTCAACGTGATGAAATGCCACAAAATGTCATCCAAGTATGTGAAGTATTTGACATTTGGGGTATTGACTTTATGGGTCCATTTCCAAAATCTCATAATAATCTCTACATTCTCGTTGCCATTGATTATGTATCTAAATGGGCAGAAGCACAAGCTCTCCCAACTAATGATGCACGAGTTGTAGTCAACTTTTTAAAACGTCTTTTTGCAAGGTTTGGAACACCGAAAGCTTTAATAAGTGATCGGGGAACTCATTTCTGTAATAATCAACTTGAAAAAGTTCTTAAAAGATATGGAGTAACTCATAAAATCTCCACCGCATATCATCCACAAACAAGTGGACAATTTGAAAATACCAACCGAGCTTTAAAACGTATTCTTGAGATAACCGTAGGATCAAATCCGAAGGAATGGTCCATTAAATTGGAGGATGCACTCTGGGCTTTTAGAACAGCCTACAAAACTCCAATTGGAACCACACCTTTTAGACTCGTTTACGGAAAAGCATGTCATCTTCCTGTAGAAATTGAACACAAAGCATTTTGGGCTTTGAAGACATGTAATCTTGATATACATGAAGCTGGACGTCTACGATTAAATTAACTAAACGAATTAGAAGAATTAAGACATGAAGCATACGAAAATTCATTAATCTATAAAGAAAGAACGAAGAAATGGCATGATAAAAGAATCAGAAGTTTAAAAGAATTTAAAGAAGGAGACGGAGTTCTTCTTTTCAATTCACGATTCAAGCTATTTCCTGGAAAATTGAAATCAAGATGGTCTGGACCATTCATAGTCAAAAGAGTTTTCCCATACGGAACGATAGAATTAATAAATTCAAATGGGATTGAATTTAAAGTTAATGGTCACAGAGTTAAACACTACATAGATAGTCCGATGGAATTCGACAATGAAGTTAATCACAATTTCGATACCACAGCTAACTAAGTGTGGGGAGAATCAAGTCTTTAAAGGATAATATGTATTTCTGTTAGAGTTAGATTGTCTGTTTTCGTGTAGTTCTCGAAAATAGAACCCGAATGGTCTTTCCCTAGCAGACCTTAAAGAACTAGTCTTCTCCCCCCATTCTGAATTTTTATTTTTTTAGGAAATGAAGACTGCCTGTGAACTAAACCATGGTCTAATGCTACACGCTTTGATCACTAAACGTAATAATGACACACTTCCGAGTGAAATAGTATCAGTAATCAGAGAAAGATTGGACGGAGTAAGAAAAGAATCCAGATGCGAAGATAATAAGTCACAATTTGGTAAAGGAAAATCAAAATCCGCAGCGAAAAGAAGAGCACGACACCTAGAAAGATGTCACAAATGCGAAAAATGGTCACATGGAGGTAAATGTTCAAATAATCAAACCTATTCAAATACCGAATTTGTTACTTTATGCAGAGACGGACCGTTCATATGTTTAGAAGAAAAAACACTGAATGCTCGAGGTTACGCCTATGTAGCCATGGAAAACCAATTAAACCGACTATCTTATGAATGGGATAGATCATATAACTAAGAATACTATCTCACAGGTAAGTCTGTACAGTTTTTTTTTGTTTTTATTTTTATTTTTATTTTTAACCTTTTGATAATAAACGCTAATTTGTTCGCTATAAAGTATTAAATTGATATTAAATAAAATTAGGTTTGGCGACCGAAATTATTGATATCATACAAAAATATATTACATCACTGCGAAATTTAACGTTTATTCTTAAGGTATAAATATCTTTAATCAATCAACCCAAAATATTTCAAAAATTCGTCATGAGTTAAATTAGGTTATGGAACCGAAATTACTTTACCGAAAAGAGGGGCGCATATTTTTGATAATATTTGATTGATTAAAGTGGGATAAAAAGCCAAAAAGATTTTTAATTTTATTTTTACCATGTTTTTAAAATTAAGTTTGGTGTGAATTTTTAATTTTTAAAATATGATTTTTTAATTTTATGCATTTTAAATTTTAAGTTTGGTGTGAATTTTTAATATTAATTTTGAATTTTATGTATTTTTATTTTAAGTTTGGTGTGAATTTAAAAACAAAAATTTACTTTATCTCATTAAGTTAAAAATATGATTTTTAAAATTCGTCGTAAGTTGAAGACTAGGTCGTTGAACCGAAATTGCTTTACCCGAGGGAGGGACGAGAACTTTTATTATCATTATTTTTAATCTTATTGAATTAAAGTATGCCAAAAATATAAAAAAAAAAACCAAAAATCTAAGCTTTTAAAATAATCGCTTGAAAAAGACAAATTTTAAAATTTTGTTGAAGGACGGACTAGGACATCGATCCGAAACGACCTCGTCTTAAATAACAAGGGAAACAAAATTTTAAAATTAATTACTTAATTGTTTTAATTAGTATAAGATAAAAAAAATAAAATACAAACTCCGCGACTCGCGGAGTTTGAAGGGTCAAACACCGCGACTCGCGGAGGGACCAAAACCCAGAAAAAATAAAAACGTAAAGAACAGCTCAGTTGCACACCACAACACAAAAATACTGCGAAATAAACCCGAAAAAACCCGAAAAAACACTCCCAAATTCACAATTTTTGACCGTTAATCATCAAATCTTTTACTAAAATCATGTTAAGAAGGATGCTATCAAGGAATTACTCAAGAAAAACGGTAAATTTCTACACCTAAACACCATTTAATTCGAAAATTAGTGTTCTTGAGCAATTTTATACCCAATTTGATTTTGATGCTTTTTAGTGTAATTATGCTTAAATTGTTTATGTATTATGCTTGTATAACCTAGATTGATGCTATTTAACATGATTAGAAGCCTTAAACTTCAAATTTTGAGTAATCTAGCTTTTGTGTTCTTGAGCAATTTGGGGCTTTTTGATATAAACAGGTTATGGCCGATTTTTGTCATGAATTGTTGCTAAATTAAGTAGTGTAACATGTTTAGGTAGTTAAATGATCCAAACTTTGAGCCTAAACATGATTTTGAGAATTAAAGTGGACTTTTTCAAGTCTAAAATTCATGAACTTGATTTTTGAGAGATAATGCCATTTGAAACTTGTTTAATTGCTAGTAATGATTATTTTGACATGTTATTTGAGTTGAATGCTTATGAACTTGGCGAACATTTTCGTATATGCTTATTTGAAAAAGTGTAGATTTGATGAAAATATGAAAATGAGCTTAAGTTTAATATAAATTGATCATGTCATTGTAATTATTTTGATTGATGATTTTGCTGACACTAATGCATATTTGGATGCACAAAAATTGTGTTTGATGTGTTTTGCAGACTGAAAGGGGTGAATCTTCATCCCAAGCTCGTAATGCTCCTGCTGAGAATGCGGAACAACAGGAGGTGGATAACTACTACAAACAAGATATACCTCATCCAGTCATGACATTTTCTGATATGCACTTGGAAGATTTGCACCCGAACCTGAGATTTGACAGACTTTAGATAGATTATCCAAAATACCAAAGGGGTTTGCATACTCTTAATTCTAAAGCTGTTGAGGTACCTAGGGTCATAGAATGGGGACCATTAGAAGCTGTAGAATTGGCCGGGCCAATTAGGGAATTACTTGCACAGAGGTATGGTAATTCTACTTTTAACGATTGGGTACGGGTATTCAACATGCGTAGACCTGTATATAAAGTATGGTGTGAAGAATTGTTGTGTAGTATAGAATTAAATGATCGGGTAGCTAGTTTAACCGATCGATCTTTTATTAGATTTTTGTTAGGAGGTTCGATGCGCCACATGTCTTTACTAGACATGGCTCAGGCTTTACGTAGCATCTGCCGATTGTAGAGGGTTGATACTAAATGGTAGGAAGATAGACGAAAATTTTGATACGCATGGTGTATGGAGTCAAATGACTAGCCATCACCGATTTAAAGGGGGAAATTACTCTTATTTGGATATAGATAGAGCTGAATTAAGAGTAATTCATAGGTTTTTAGCCAATTCGATTACACAACGAGGTAAGAACAAGGAAAAGGTAAATGAACAGGATTTGTTTTACCACATGTGTATTCGAGACCCACAAAGCGCGTAAGTATACCTTATTGTGTGGGTTATTATTTATCAGCTATGGTTAGGGGGATGAGACCGCATAGCATAATAGGAGGTGGTATATTTATTACTTTGATTGCTGAATATCTCGGTGTGGATATAAGTCGGGGGGATTACTAATCGAAGAACCAGAACCCCGAGATACAATAGGTTTAAATGTATACCATGGTGCGAAAGTTTTGAAGAGGCGAAATAACACCGCAGTACGATATAATGGTAGACATCCACAAGTTGAGAGAAACCAACAGCAAGGTAATGTAGGAGGAGGAAATGAAATGGCAGAAATGCAAAGGTTTATAGCTTCACAAGAGTATGAAAATGCTAGACATAGAGCATTTGAAGATTGGCAAGTTCATCAAAACCAAATCATAGCTTATTGCCAACATATAGGTAGAAACTATATTCCTACTCCATCGCCCATATTCCCTCCCTGGTCTATAGAGATCCAACCACCGTATCCTACGTATAACCCAGCCGAAGCATTTTATAGCACATATGGTTATGCATGGAACCCCTTCTGGTATCAGTATCATCCCTAGTCTACTTAGTTTTATTTATTTTATTATTTGTAATGTTGATACATTTAATACTTATGTTGGATTTGTATTAGTTTTTATAATTTTCTAACTTTTATTTTTAGATTTTAATAATTTTTGAACGTGGGGTAATATACCAAACTTCAAAAATATGTATATATGTTTGCAGTTTATCTTATGTACACAACAGGGTAAAACAACGCATTTTCAAAGACTGGCATTAAGTTCAGCAAAAGCAACTAATTTTGACGACAAGATGCAAAATATATGTGAAATAACAACAAGACGGAATGAACAAATAATGTGCACCATTTATCATTCAACACAAACACAAATATGTTTGGAAACTTTGGTAAAATTTAATCATTTCTACGCTAATCACCCTCAATAATTTAAATTGTTACTGATTTCTTGCAAATGAGGGCATTGCAAGATCTTAAGTGTGGGAAGAGGTTAAATTCTTTCGGATTTTAAAATTTTTATCTTAAACACTTGGTTACCATTAAAAATACTAGTAAAGAAGTAGTTGTATTAGAATCTAGTGCTCTCTGATAATAAAGAACAGCCCTAGTCTTATATACTGACTACCCAATTCTAGTAAAATTTTTCAAAATTTTCAATTAAATGAACTCAAAATCATGTTTATACATATTTATGAATGATAAAACTAGGTTTTAACACCGAAATTATTGTTACCTCGGAAAGGACATAAATTGAAAAACAAACCAAAATGTTAAAATTCATTTAAGAATGGAATAGAGGAGAACAAAAAGGAAAAATAAAAGCCAAGTGTGGGAAAATTCTCCAATTTATTCAAAACATATGTCACATATTTTTGTACAAATAACTGAAAATACTTTTTCTTTGGACTAAACTAAAAAGTTTTACCTGATTTACTGTAAGAAAGATGGATCTACACGATGAATCAATTCCATCATTAAAAGGAAGTAAAGTCTTCCGAAAAAGAAACGCGCTTCTTGATTTAGGTCAGGGAGTTGTCGTCCTGACCAGCTGTAGGTTGACGAAAAATCTAGAAAAGTCATCACTAAAATCAGCAGGAAATCCACAGACCTCAGCATTAAATAGGGTCGCCAAATGGTCAGATTTATCCTAACCATGAGAAGGATTTATCTCGTACAATGGGGGGCACCATGCAAATTAGCTGGATAAGACTAATGAATCAGATCCCCAGAAAGGATAATCTCCTTAAAAGATCAAAAATCAGCTTTTAAGCCTGATATTACTCAATCCTTGAGATTGACCTTAAAGATTGAGAATTACAAACTCATGGAATTCAATGATATCTAAACTCGAGCCTGAACGAGAAAATATTTTGATCAAAATTACAAACCGATTTGTTTTCTAAAAACCCATTTTCAATGCGTTCATTACCATTGAACGTAAAATCCTAGGAATTCACCTGGAATTCGTTAGGTCACCTGAACCAAATCGGGTGTCAACCTTAAAAACGGTGGTTGCATAGCATGGTCAAAGACAGGACCTTGTGCCAGACCGAAAAATTATAAGGGTGACCTTTACTATTGCTCCTACCAAGGATAATAATTACGTCCGACACGTTAAAGACCATAATTAAAAGCATGTCAGGGGACATTGCCTTAACAGTTGCTTGTTCAACGCTTTCCTTTACAACCGGACGGTAGTTTACCGAAAGGTAATATACGGGACAAGTAAACTGGACGTGTTGCTTTCCTAATACAAGGTTAGCAAGTGGGTGACACAAAACCATAAGTTTTGAGCTAAAATTTTCAAATATGAAACCCACCAAACCCACAAAAATAATTTGCAAACACCGGTGAAGGGTTATTCCGGAAAACTTATCTAGGGTAAAAACTAGATTTAATTTTCAAAAGATCAAATGTTTTCATAAAGATCCAATTTCCTTAATGGATCTAAATTTTTATAGTCATGTGGGACTGTAAACCATATCGTTACTACCATTGTTTATACCGCCGTAAAGAAATCACTGATGTACAAAGTGTGAAGAATAAAGAAGTGATTCTAGTATTTCAATACTATATTGCTTGAGGACAAGTAACGCTCAAGTGTGGGAATATTTGATAATGCTAAAAACGAACATATATTTCATAGCATTATTCCCCAAGAAAGACAAGCTTTTAGTTGCAAATGTTCTATTTACAAGTGATATTCGTTTAAATATTAAAAGGTGAAGACAAAAGACAGATTCGACGAATTGAAGACGCAAACGACCAAAAAGCTCAAAAGTACAAAATACAATCAAAGAGGTTCCAATTATTGATAAGAAACGTCTCGAAATTACAAGAGTACAAGATTCAAAACGCAAAGTACAAGATATTAAATTGTACGCAAGGACGTTCGAAAATCCAGAACCGGGACCAGAGTCAACTCTCAACGCTCGACGCAACGGACTAAAAATTACAAGTTAACTATGTATATAAATATAATATAATATATAATTAATTCTTAAAATTAATATATATATTATAATATATTTATAAAACGTCCGCAAATTAAAAGACAAACCTTTGTGAGCTGGAATTATGAACTCCGCGAGTTACGGAGTATGGAGGTCAAAATTGCCGTGACTCGCGGAGCAGCCAAATACGAAAATCCCTATAAAACCCAACGAATTCTGATCATTTTTATCATCGAATATATCCATCCATCTATCTATACGTAATATTTATATTTATAATTTATATTTTAATTTTAATTTTAATTTTAATCCTAATAATAAGGGTATGTTAGCGAATGTTGTAAGGGTGTAAGTCGAAATTCTGTCCGTGTAACGCTACGCTATTTTTAATCATTGTAAGTTATGTTCAACCTTTTTAATTTAATGTCTCGTAGCTAAGTTATTATTATGCTTATTTAATCCGAAGTAATCATGATGTTGGGCTAATGACTAAAATTGGGTAATTGGGCTTTGTACCATAATTGGGGTTTGGACAAAAGAATGACACTTGTGGAAATTAGACTATGGGCTATTAATGGGCTTTATATTTGTTTAACTAAATGATAGTTTGTTAATGTTAATATAAAGATTTATAATTGGACGTACCCATAAATTACCATATACACTCAATCAGACACGATGGGCGGGGTATTTATATGTACGAATAATCGTTCATTTAACCGGACACCGGAATGGATTAATAGTCATTAGAATTATTAAAACAGGGGTGAAATTATGTACAAGGACACTTGGCATAATTGTTAACAAAGTATTAAAACCTTGGGTTACACTCAGTCGACATCCTGGTGTAATTATTAAACAAAGTAATAAAACCTTGTTACAGTTTAAGTCCCCAATTAGTTGGAATATTTAACTTCAGGTATAAAGATAATTTGACGAGGACACTCGCACTTTATATTTATGACTGATGGACTGTTATGGACAAAAACCAGACGGACATATTAAATAATCCAGGACAAAGGACAATTAACCCATGGGCATAAAACTAAAATCAACACGTCAAACATCATGATTACGGAAGTTTAAATAAGCATAATTATTTTATTTCATATTTAATTTCCTTTAATTTTATATTTAATTGCACTTCTAATTATCGCATTTTATTTTATTGTTATTGTATTTAATTGCACTTTTAATTATCGCAAGTTTATTTGATCGCACTTTTATTTATCGCAATTTCATTATCGTTATTTACTTTACGCTTTAAATTAAGTCTTTTATTTATTTAATATTTTACATTTTGTTTTAACTGCGACTAAAGTTTTAAAATCGACAAACCGGTCATTAAACGGTAAAAATCCCCCTTTATAATAATAATATTACTTATATATATATTTGTATTTTTATAAAAGTAAACTAATATAGCGTTAAACTTTGATTAAAAGATTTTCCCTGTGGAACGAACCGAACTTACTAAAAACTACACTACTGTACGATTAGGTACACTGCCTATAGTGTTGTAGCAAGGTTTAGGTATATCCCATTTGTAAATAAATAATAAATATCTTGTGCAAAATTGTATCGTATTTAATAGTATTTCCTGCTAAAATTTAATAGTATTTTATACCCCTTAGCTTTAACTATCAGTACTGTTGATGCTGTTGGTAAAATAAGTCTAGCTTGTAAATCACGCATCATTCTTGTCAGGGTTTCTATTCTTCCTTCTATCATTTTGGTTCACTCATCTGATTTATGGTTAGAGTTAGAATAGATAATCTCTAAGACTTTAGAGATTACATAATCGCCGCAGAGTGCTTCTTCAAAGAAGTTATGAATCAATACTTCATCGGTCATTGTTGTTGGTACTCCTTGTTATCTACTGTGCATATGACGTTGATGTTCGGGGTACAGATTATGATGTTGAGGTGTGGGATGCGAATGTTGTTGTTGGTGGTGATAATGGTACTGTTGGTGTTGCAGATGGTGGTACTGTTGTTGCCGGTGCTGCTGCTGGTGTTTGTAACCTTTGCACCATATTCTCTAAAGCCACCACTCGAGCGCAAAGCTCGTTGACTTCTTATATTACACCGGGGTGATTGTCGGTTCGGACGAGTGGGTGAATAAGATCTAGAATGTGAGATAATATGTAGTCGTGACGAGATACTCTGGAAATGAGAGAGAAAATGGTGTTTCAGATAGGTTTGCCGGTAAGTGCTTCAGGTTCTTCGCCAAGAGGGCAATGTGGTGGATGGAAGGGATCACCTTCTTCTTGTCTCCAATGATTGAGGAGGCTACGAACCCATCCCCAATTCATCCAGAATATATGATGGCTAATTAGTTGATCCATTCCGGTCACACTGCTCTCGGAGCTTGAGTGGAATTCCATATCGGAATTCGAGGGACTTGAACTAATGGAAAGTTCCATTTCGTATGATTGAATAAAGGATTTTTCGATATAAAATGATTTCCGGTTATCGGATGGTATTCTAATTACATAGAATATCTATATATATAGAACAAAAGATTCCGTAGATTACGGAGGGATTTATGGAATATGTCAGGAAAATTTTACAGTAACAGATACGCTAAGATATGAATTAGCAGATACGCTAAGATATAAATTTTTGTCTATACACTATTCATGCAGTCAATGCAGTAAGATGTGTCTAGACTAAGAATGATAAGCAGGTAATTTCTGACAAAAATGATAAGCAAAACTTTTTGACTTGTAGCTAAGGTCGAAGTCCAGACTCACTAATGCATCTTAATAACTATCCGTTAGACACACTAATGCAAGTCCTGGTTCGCTAAGACCACCGCTCTGATACCACACTGAAATGTTCCGTTCATACCGATTATAAATGATTCACAATAGTTGATTACATAGCGAGGTACAGACCTCTATATGATAAATTTTACAAACATTGCATTCGTTTTTTTAAGACAAACTTTCATTACATCGAGAGTTGACAGGCATGCATACCATTTTATAATATATCCAAACTATAAATATCTTAATAATAATCCTGTTGAACTCAACGACTCAAATGCAACATCTTTTGAAATATGTCATGAATGACTCCAAGTAATATCTCTAAAATGAGCAAATGCACAGTGGAAGATTTCTTTCATACCTGAGAATAAACATGCTTTAAAGTGTTAACCAAAAGGTTGGTGAGTTCATTAGTTTATCATAATCAATCATTTCCATAATTTTAATAGACCACAAGATTTCCTTTATTCAATAATCATACACTCGCAAGTGTTTAAAAATCATTCATATGGATTGAACACCTGGTAACCGACATTAACATAATGCATATAGAATATCACCAAAACCGAAATCCATCTGTATTAATAACTCGAAGTACTAAAGCATACCATTTTCCAGTATGGGGTGAGTTAGTCCCCGTAGATCTACCTTTAGGATTCGCGTCAATTAGGGTGTCTATTCCCTAATTCTTAGGCTACCAAGCTAAAAGGGTGATATCCGGTATAATAATCCAACCATAGAATGTAGTTTCAAGTACTTGTGTCTATTTTGTAAAACAATTATAAAAACGGCACATGTATTCTCAGTCCCAAAAATATATATTGCAAAAGCATTTAAAAAGGGAGCAAATGAAACTCACAATACTGTATTTCGTAGTAAATATGCATATGATGGCATTGAACAAGTGCAAGGTTGGCCTCGGATTCACGAACCTATATTAAGTGTGTGTATATATATATATATATATATATATATATATATATATATATATATATATATATATATATATATATATATATATATATATATATATATATATATTCATATATTGGTCAATATCTGTCTAACAATTTAGGTCAAGTCATAGTGTACCACAATCCTAATGCTCGAGACTAAAATGCAAAAGTCAATAAAAGTCAATTTGACTCAAAATGATTTATAACTTAAATATAGTCGTTTTATATATTTAAAAATTTTTATTATAGTAAATAATACAAGTCATTTATTAATAAATAAAATTTTATATTAAAATTTATATATGATAAAAAATATACTTTTATAAATCTCAAGTAATAAAGTTCACTTAATATTATAAAAATATAGTAGTATGTATTATTAATGTAATTATGTTACGTGTGGTAAAAACATCTTTTTATCACATAATTATTTGATAATATTGATAACAATAATAATAAGTAAAAGTTGTATTATTTTGTAATAATAATAATGATAATAATAATAACGATAATGTTATTAAAAGTATTTTAATATAACTAATAATAATAATAATAATAATATTAATAATACTAATAAAATTGATAATAATGATAATTTTAAATAAAATGATAGTTTTAAATTCTATACTTTTTAATGATAATATATTCTAATAAAAACGATAATTTTTAATAATAATAGTAATTTTTATAGAATGATAGTTTTAATAAAAATGATAAATTTTAAATAGTAATTGATAGTATCGATACTTTAATAATAGTAAAAATATAAATTTTTCTTAATAATAATATTTAATATATATAATAATTATCATAATAAGAATAATAATAATAATATGTTATAAAAATAATTCTATCAAAAATGATAATTTTTAATAACAATAATCCTAATATGATAATAATGATAATATTTTATAATAAAAATGATATTTCTATTAAAAATGATAATTTTAATAAAAGTGCTAATTTTAATATTAATGATATTTTTAATAATAATAATAATGATAAAAATAATAAAATGATAGTTTTTATAAAAATGTTAATTTTTAATAATAACGATAATTTCAGTTATAATATCAATGTTAATAATAATAATAATAATAATAATAATAATAATAATAATAATAATAATAATAATAATAATAATAATAATAATAATAATAATAATAATAATAATAATAATAATAATAATAATAATAATAATAATAATAATAATAATAATAATAATAATAATTGTTATTAGATAATAATAATAATGACGATAATAACGACAATAACGATAACGATAACGATAAAGATAACGATAACGATAACGATAATAATAATAATAATCATTTTAACAATAATACTTAAAATTATAGATAATTCAATTGACGATATCTATTAATCCGTTAATCGAAATCATACGCTTTCTAAATGAAAAGTTATTAATTTTTCGCCAGCTTTCCAACGACATGCATATCTTATACCTTATCTCAGTAGCATATTTACCAAACTTATGATTCATCAAAACTATCTAACGACTAAATTAAACATACATGTAACGACCCTACTTTTTTCGTTATCTTTTACCGTTAATTATTTAATGACCGTTAACTGTTATTCGTGCCACATCATTTCTATGACCTATATTATTATATTTGTAATAATATATTAATTATTATGTGTTATGTGAATATTTGTATTCATATTTTAAGTTATACGTTTCTACGTGTCGCGGATTTCTATCCGGCGAATCTTTTCGGTTTTCAAACCAACGGTCGAGCTTTTGGGATTTTTAAGTCCTAATTATTTTAAATATAATATTTTAATGTCATATGGTTATATATAGTATTTATATATATTATTCGTCGCGTATTTGTTATCTCTCCGAATTTTCAATCGCGTAGTCGTGTTTTCGCGTTTCGGGTTTCGTTCGGGCATTCGGGCCACAGGGATTTAATTATTTAGCATGTTGGGCTAGTGGGGACCACCCCACACCCCACTAATTGGCCAAAGCAATGGTGAGGGGGTATACCCCTCTTGATTTTCCATTTTACTTTCATAATTCATTTTAACACTTCACATTTTCTAAACCTAGCAAGTTACTCTCTTCCTCCATTTCTTTCTTTGTGGCCGTCACCCATATCAACCATCATCATCATCACCAACAATTTATTTTAAGCTTGGATCCTCTAATTGTTTACATAAACGCGTTCTACACGATCTCCTTTACACATCTACATTATTGATTCTTGATTAGGTTATAAACCCTAACCCTAGATTTTTAATTTTTCTTTATTTTTCTGTATTTTGATGTTATATTTATAGTATGATGATTACATGTTATTGTATTGATGATTGTATGCGTAGAATTGCTCGATTATATATGTTTTCGGTTCGATTAATTTGGGACAGCAGCATTTTCGTTCATTTCTGGTTATATAACTGTTATGAAAGTGAAAATAAAGAGTCTAGATGAGTTCCTCTCATCAAGACATTAATTTTAGACTCCGGATTCATGTCATTTCGATTCCCGAAACTCTAGATATGATTAAAATGGTATTTTGTTAACATTAAAATGTGAAAACGAAATGAACCAGGTTGGGTCCGACTTTGTGACCATGTTTGGTGTCTTTAGGGTGTACTAGTGTGTTAGGATTGATGATGGGATGAACTTTCATGTTCGGGTCATCGAAATTCGAGCCACGGATCACCCGTTATGATTAAAACATGATTTTGAACGGATTAAAGTTCCAATTTAATTGGATTAAATGGGATCAGATTATCTTGCCATACGAAAATGGGGGTTTAAACGTGGGGTATCTTTTTGCTAAAAACATATCACTTCTTTGTAAATGGTGGTGGCGGTTCAAAAATGAACATAATGCTTTTTGGGTGAAAATTATAAAAAAGTATTTATGGGTCGGGGGGAGGGGGTTGGATACTAATGTTTTATGCAGGAATATTTCAGGTCGCATCATTTGGAAAGATATCATCAAGGCCAGAAAAGTTGCGGACAAATTAGGAACTTACTTCACATCTTCGATTTCAAAGCGCATCGGCAATGGCACATCGATTAGTTTCTGGCATGACATATGGATCGGATCCGAAACTCTCAAAACTCTATTCCATAGATTATTCATGTTGGAATCTCAAAAAGATGCAACTGTTGCCGACAGAATATCGAATGTTAATTCTAATTCAATCGGAATCTGGGATTGGTCCCGATCACCCAGCGGTCGGGCATTGGACGAACTGACGAAACTCACTAATTTAATATCATCCGTAAGTATTTCGGATTGCACCGATTCATGGAAATTTTCCCTTAAAGCATCCGGCATCTTCACTACATCATCATTATCAAATCTGATCAATGCACTCAAATACGGTGTTCATTCTCGAAACATATTACTTCCCCGCAACAAATTCGTACCACAAAAGGTCTTCATATTCACATGGAGAGTCATTCAGCTAAAAATACTGATTAGAAGTGAACTAGATAAAAAAGGGATCGATTTACACACCATTCTATGTCCCTTATGTGATCATCATATCGAAACCATTGAACATGCGTTGATTACTTGCCCTAAGGTGTCTTCAATTTGGACACAAATGCTTGATTGGTGGATCTTAAATAACACTTCAATTTCTGACATCAACGGTGCCATAATCTCCGATCAAGGTTTCCCACATAACGCCGTTGGATCTTCCTTATGGAAAGCTACTAAATGGATTGCGTGTTATATTATATGGAAACATAGAAACCTAAAAGTCTTCTCAAATAAAATGTGGAATCCCGCTATGCTTATCTCCGAAATTCAAACTCAAAGTTATAGCTGGATCTCAAACCGATCTCAGAAGAAAAATCCTATTGAATGGCATCAATGGCTCCTTAACACTTCCTTTTATATGGCACTACCTCCAAATTGCATGGGAATTGGTTAACACGACTCTACATAAATCGGGTAGTGTCCGAAGTTCCTTGTTAGCTTATGTGGGTAGATTAAATGGGATGGTGTTTTGTCAACTTTGTCGCCGCTTGATCGGTACGGTTGCATCCTCCTTCCCCGCTTGTCTCTTTCAAGTTCGTTCCCTCATAACGTTATGAAGGCTTCGTCGATCCCGACTTTTACTATATAGTTTATATTCCAATCTTTCCAACTGTTTTGATATTGTTCATATCATTGTATAGATGAATGTAGGGTCTTGTAACGATACAATCCAGATATTATAATAATACTTTTTGCTTTTCAAAAAAAAAAGTTCCAAGTGGTGTAATGGCTGATCATCAAGACTTGGTTACTGTTCTTGGAGTGTTCTTGAGTGCACCAAAGTGTCGGGTGGTTTGATTAGGCGGAGATATATATAAGGCTCGCCGAAAACCGACACCTGGGGCTCAAGATATGACCCGATGAACTTTTAATTAAAACTTATGGTTAATTATTAAAACTTATGATATAAATAATGATTTTCATTATTATTAAATTACTTATGATATAAAAAGTAATTATTATAATTTAAGACTTATGATATATATTTATTATATCATTTATTAATTACTTAGGATTTAATTAAACTTTTAGTTAAACTTATGATTAATAATACTTTTATTATTAATGAAAAATACTTATGATAAGTATTAAACTTATATTATGAGATTATTATAATAAGACTTATAATAAGGATTAATTAATTATTTAATTATTATAAGACTTAGTTATTATTTAATTATAATTTAATTATTAAATACTTATGATTTAATAATTATAATTAGAAACTTATGATATGATTAATAATTCATTATTAATTAATAATACTTATGATATGATTTAAAATTTATTATTAATTAATAATACTTATATTATGACTAATATTTAATTAATTAATTAAATACTTATGTTATATTAATTATATCATTTAAACTTATGTTAACTTTAATAATTCAATTTAATTTAATTAGACTTATGTTATGACATAATTATACATATATGACTCTAACTAACATTATAACCTATATTAATATTATAACTTATACTTTTAAAAATTAACGTTGACTATGTTTGACCAAGGTTGACTTTTAAGTTGACTTTCGGTTGACTTTGACTTTCAGTTGACTTTTGTTGACTTTCTAATTAAGGAAACTTTCCTAACTTAATAACTTTCTAAAAATAGAAACTTTCTAAATATGGAAACTTTCTAAATTTGAAAACTTTCCAAAAATAGAAACTTTCCTAAAATAGAAACTTTCCAAAATGGAAACCTGCTAAAAATAGAAACTTTCTAAAAATAGAAAGTGTGTGTCCGTACGCTGTTCCGATCAAACCGATGCATGTTGAGTATTGTTCTATGTCTACTTGCAACATGTACAATAGATATCATACTAAGACTTGACCTAAGTTAGTTATTTATATCGACCTGCTTTATTTATAGGTCGGCGTTGTGATCAATCCTAATCACTTTACTTCGTTTGCTGTTCGCTTATTTGTGTGGTTTCTTCATTTGCTATTAAGGTGAGTTATAGTCCTGTTTTTACATACTTTTCAAAGTATATTTTTGGGATGTGATTACATGCAATTTATTTTAAGTTTAAACACAAGTGACAATTAAATTTAAATTATTCGTTATGAGTTGAACAAAAAAATTCCCTAGTCTAGTAACTGTAATCACTGGTTTCTATTGGTGAACGCGAATCCTACTGATAGATCTATCAGGTTTGACAACCCCATTTCGAGCTAGTCGCGCTAGCAATTTATAATCAGAATGTTTAGTACTTCGTATTTTGTTGTAGATACACTGTTCAGTGTATATTATTTATTGTGTTTGGCAAGGGTAAATAAAGAGTTAAGTGGTTACCAGGTGGCTCATTGATAATGGAATAATGTTTAATGTTTTCTAACATTTTAAATCTTGTGGTCTAAAGTTTATTCAATTATTTAAACCTATAATTCACTCAACATTTTTGTTGACAGTTTACTCGCATGTTTTCACAGGTACTTGAGTTTAATTGATGCTTCCGCTGTGTTAGAAGAGTCTGCATGCATTTGGGCAGATTTTATGAAACAATTATGAAACTTTGAACTTGCATTCTGTTTTCGGAATAATTTAAACTTGTGGGTTTGTTGACAATGTTTTATGTCAACTTTGGTTATTTAATATGTTGGGTTATTTAAACTACATATTTTGTTAAATTTCCTTTTTGGGAAACTTTTTGAATAAAAGAATGCAACGTTGTTTATTTAAATTTATTTATGTTCGATCAAGCTGTGGGACCAAGTGACGGAGCCGTTAAGTGTTTTGACGGGGCTATCACAGTTGGTATCAGAGCTCTGGTTGTAGGGAACTAGGTGGTGTTAATGTGGTCAACCCGTGGTTTTTAGGGTGCATTAGAGTCTAGTCTACAGCCCGACCCTTTTGCTATAGCATTATTATGCATTTCATTTCGTATGAGTTATATCATAAGCATTTATTCTATGTTGTATGCGGTTTGCGGTTTTACTGTTTGCAGATGTCGACTTCGAGCAACAACTCCGTTCCTGCTCCTGCTCCTTCGGCTGCTGCGAGGCACCGTGCTGATCAACCTTTGATCGATGATCCTGTTAACTACTACATGGCTACCATCACTCACATGACTAGAGCTTACAACGACAAGACGTGTATTAATGCCCTCAGCGACTGTATGCGTACCTTGCCGTATAACGAGGTGATGGATGAGATTCAAGCTAGTATGGATTCGTTTGTCAGTTTCAAGCATAATGTTGGGTTCGAGAACCGGAAGCGTAACCGTGAGGTGGACGCTAAGTTCGAGGCTCTCGAGAGCATAGTTCGTGGTTTGAAGACAGAGTTGGAAGAAGTGAAAGAAAAGTTGCGGAAGTATGAGACTCCTGCCGAGACTCATGCCGGCCCAGCTTATCACACCTGCTCTAAGCATATGTGATATGATGATTCATGATTGATTAGTTATTTCGTAAGACTTAATGTCCTTTTATACATACATTTTTGGGTTATGTACGGCGTTTTGTCGAGGATTTTATTAAGGTTTTGTTATGGGATATTTTCATTATGTATGGATGGTTATTTCTTTATGACATCTATTATCATTATCATATTTTATTTCTGATGTTGTGACTCTTGGCATGTTATATTATGCGTAATATAGTTCATGTATGTTAGGTGCTATGTATGTTGTATGATTTTTATCATAAAGTATGTATGCATGTGGTGGTTATTTCTATAACAATCATAACTATCATGTTATTACTCATAGTGTTCGTTGACTATTATTTTAATGGTTAATTTTTTTCGTGTTCGATCTATTCCTTTATAACACTGGTAATATTCTTAATACTAACAGTTGTGTTATTCTGTTTTGAAAGATCATCCCTCCCCGCGAGTCCAACGAAGCCCGTATGCAAAGTCTTATCTCCGAAGGGATTGCTGCTGCTATGGCAGCAAATGTTAATGCTAATGCTAATAACAACAATCAGGTGGGATGCTCCCACAAAACGTTCATGGCGAGTCGTCCACAAGAATTCAGTGGTACTGAAGGACCCATTGGACTTTCTCGTTGGTTAGAGAAGATTGAGTCTATTTTCAGGGTTAGTCGAGTCTGAGAGGAGGACAAGGTTAGTTTTGCTAGCTGCACTCTTAAGGATAGTGCATTGACTTGGTGGAACAACTTGGTTAGTAGTTTGGGTAACGATGTAGCATATGGTTTGAATTGGAATAATTTCAAAGAAAGAATGATCACCCGTTATCGTCCTAGGGGTGAACTTAAGAAGTTAGAGATTGAACTTAAGAACTTGGAAATGAAGGGCACCGAATTAGATGCCTATGAGCAAAGGTTCTTCGAGTTGACTTTGTTGTGTCGTAATGTTTATGCTGATGAGAATCTTAAGATTGAAGCTTATATTGATGGGTTATCCGAGAAAATTGAGCATGGGGTTGAGTCTAGTGAGCCCCGGACTATTGAAGCTGCTATGTATGATAAGATTTTGAGGAGAAGTAAGGCTGCTGTGACCGATGCCAGTGAGGAAGTTGTTAAGAAGGCTAATAATGGGAAAAGGAAGTGGGATAATAACCGCAACCAGACCAAAGTCAGCAGAAGAAGCAAGATACTTTTGGTGCTAATAACCATAATCAGCGTGTTTGTCCTCGGTGTTATAAGGCTCATGAGGGTTATTGTACGGTTACTTGTAAGAGGTGTTCCAAGCAGGGACACATTGCTAAAGATTGTACGGTGCTTATGTCGGGTTCTGCTACTACTGCTGCAGGTGGTAGTACTAATGCTGGTAATAATGGTGGTAACGGTAATGGTAATGGCAAGCTAAGAAATAGTGGTAATCATAGAGTTTATTATGAATGCGGTAAGCCAGGGCATTTCTGTGATGCCTGCCCTAACAAGAAGACTACTGAGAATGCACGTGGAAGAGCATTCAACATTAACGCCAGGGATGCTGAGGAAGATCCTAAACTTGTTACGGGTACGTTCTCAGTCAACAATTTATCAGTTTAGGTACTATTTGGTTCAGGAGCTGATTTGAGTTTTGTGTCGAGTAAATTAAGTCTAAAAATCAAAACACCGTTAACTCCTTTAGACAATACTTATGTTGTTGAGATAGCTAATGGTAAAGTGCTTACTGCTAAGACTGTGTATCGTAAATGTAACATTAATTTGGCTAGTAGAGACTTTGAGATAGATTTGATACCGCTTGAACTTGGTAGTTTTGATGTTGTTATTAGAATGGATTGGTTGTCTGCGAATCGTGCTGAGATTGTGTGTTATGATAAAGTTATTCGTATTACTAATGTGGTTGGAGAGTCGCTGATGGTTTTTGGGGATAAGAAATGCAGACAGTTAAATCTTATTAGCTGTTTGAAAGTTCATAAACATCTTCGCAAAGGCTGTAATGCTATTCTAGCTCATGTTGTTGATTCTGATAGAGAAGAGAAGAGCGTTGGTGATGTTCATATTGTTAGAGATTTTCCCGAGGTATTTCTTGAAGATTTACCTGGCCTTCCGCCGCAACGCGCGGTAGAATTTCAAATCGATCTTGTTCCCGGTGCTGCTCCTGTAGCACGTGCTCCTTATCGACTTGCGCCTTCCGAACTTCAAAAATTGTCGAGTTAACTCCGTGAGTTGGTAGACAAGGGTTTTATTCATCCTAGGTCGTCCCCTTGGGGAGCTCATGTTCTGTTTGTTAAGATGAAAGATGGTTTGTTTCGTTTATGCATTGATTATCGTGAATTGAACAAGCTTACTGTTAAAAACCGTTACCCTCTTCCTAGAATTGATGATCTGTTCAATCAGGTTCAAGGTTCATCTGTTTATTCAAAAATCGATCTTCGTTCCGGCTATCATCAGTTGCGTGTTAAAGAATCTGATGTTTCGAAAACTGCTTTTCGCACCCGTTATGGTCACTTTGAATTCCTTGTTATGCCGTTTGGATTGACAAACACACCTGCTGTATTCATGGACTTCATGAACCGTGCGTGTAGACCCTATCTGGACAAATTCGTTATTGTTTTCATCGATGACATCCTTTTTTATTCTAAGAGTGATGAAGATCATGAAGAACATTTGAAGTTACTGCTTGATCTGTTGAGAAAAGAAGAATTGTACGCAAAGTTCTCTAAGTGTGCTTTCTGGTTAAGAAAAGCTCAATTCCTTGAACATATTGTTAGTAAACAGGGAATCCAAGTTGATCCTGCTAAAATTGAGGCGATTGAAAAGTGGGAAATTCCGAAAACTCCTACTCAGGCTCGTCAGTTCCTAGGGTTGGCAGGTTATTATCGAAGGTTCATTCAAGATTTCTCTCGTATTACGAAACCTCTGACTACTTTAATGCACAAGGGGAAGAAGTATGAGTGAAAGGATGAACAAGGGACTGCTTTTCAAATTTTGAAAAAGAAGTTGACTACCGCTCCGATATTGTCGCTACATGAGGGTAATGATGATTTTGTTGTTTATTGCGATGCTTCGCGTCAAGGCTTTGGCTGTGTTTTGATGCAGCGAAAGAAAGTTATTGCGTACGCGTCACGTCAGTTGAAGATTCATGAGCAGAATTATACAACACATGATTTAGAGTTTGGAGCTGTTGTGTTTGCGCTTAAGATTTGGAGACATTATCTTTATGGGGTCAAAAGTACGGTGTACACAGATCACAAAAGTCTTCAACATATTCTTGACCAGAAACAGTTGAATATGAGGCAACGAAGATGGGTTGAGACATTGAATGATTATGATTGTGAACTTTTATATCATCCGGGAAAAGCCAATGTTGTGGCCGATGCTTTAAGTCGTAAAGAAAGGGCTGAACCTCGCAGGTTTAGAGCCTTGAATATGATGATTCGGACTAACCTCGCAAGGCAAATTCTTGAGGCACAAAAAGAAGCCTTAAAGGAGGAGAATTTTGTGAATGAGGATGTCAGAGGCATGGCTAAGAAGTTTGAGGTACGAGCAGATGGTACTAGGTACTTTGCAGGACGTCTTTGGGTTCCGAAGTTTGGTGATCTCCGTCAACTTGTTTTAGATGAGGCTCATAAGTCTAGGTACTCTATTCATCCTGGTTCAGGAAAGATGTATCATGATCTTAAGGAGATTTACTGGTGGCGTAATTTGAAAGGTGATGTGGCTACATATGTGGCTAAGTGTTTGACCTGTGCTAAGGTTAAAGCTGAACATCAAAAACCGTCAGGACTGTTGGTGCAACCTGAGATTCCCGAGTGGAAATGGGAAGGTATTACGATGGATTTTATTACGAAGTTACCGAGAAATGCGGGTGCCTATGACACCATTTGGGTGATTGTAGATCGACTTACTAAGTCAGCTCACTTTTTGCCAATTAAGGAAATGGATTCGATGGAGAAGCTTACTCGTTTGTATTTGATGGAGGTTGTTTCTAGATATGGTGTTCCTGTATCTATTATATCAGACCGAGACAGCCGATTTGTATCGAGGTTTTAGCGATCCTTACAGGAAGCTTTGGGAACTAAGTTAGATATGAGCACCGCTTATCATCCGCAGACGGATGGTCAGAGTGAAAGGACCATTCAAACGTTAGAAGATATGTTACGAGCGTGAGTTATTGATTTTGGTAATGGGTGGGATAAATATTTGCCGCTAGCTGAATTTTCTTATAACAACAGTTACCATGCAAGTATTAAAGCCGCACCATTTGAAGCTCTGTATGGTAGAAAGTGTAGGTCTCCTGTCTGTTGGAATGAGGTTGGGGATGCTCAACTTACAGGTCCAGAAATTATTCATGAGACTACCGAGAAGATCGTACAGATCAAGAAAAGATTGAGAACCACCAGAAGTCGGCAAAAGAGTTATGCCGACAAAGGAAGGAAAGATATTGAATTTCAAGTTGGAGACCGTGTTATGTTGAAGGTTTCACCTTGGAAGGGTGTGATAAGTTTTGGTAAAAGGGAAAAGTTGAGTCCTCGTTTTGTTGGACCGTTTGAGATTATTGAGACAGTTGGACCAGCGGCTAGTCGTTTGAAATTGCCACAAGAACTCAGTGCTGTTCACGATATTTTTCATGTATCGAATTTGAAGAAGTGTTTGGCCGAAGCCGATAAGACTATTCCTCTGGAGGAACTTCATGATTGATAAGCAACTACATTTTATTGAGGAACCTGTTGAAATTATGGACCGAGAGGTCAAGATGAAATGTCCCATTCTTATTGATTAAAAACGTTCCATATTAATTGATTTCGTTGCGAGGTTTTGACCTCTATATGAGACGTTTTTCAAAGACTGCATTCATTTTTAAAACAAACCATAACCTTTATTTCATAAATAAAGGTTTAAAAAGCTTTACGTAGATTATCAAATAATGATAATCTAAAATATCTTGTTTACACACGACCATTACATAATGGTTTACAATACAAATATGTTACATCGAAATCAGTTTCTTGAATGCAGTTTTTACACAATATCATACAAACATGGACTCCAAATCTTGTCCTTATTTTAGCATGCAACAGCGGAAGCTCTTAATATTCACCTGAGAATAAACATGCTTTAAACGTCAACAAAAATGTTGGTGAGTTATAGGTTTAACCTATATATATCAAATCGTAACAATAGACCACAAGATTTCATATTTCAATACACATCCCATACATAGAGATAAAAATCATTCATATGGTGAACACCTGGTAACCGACATTAACAAGATGCATATATAAGAATATCCCCATCATTCCGGGACACCCTTCGGATATGATATAAATTTCGAAGTACTAAAGCATCCGGTACTTTGGATGGGGTTTGTTAGGCCCAATAGATCTATCTTTAGGATTCGCGTCAATTAGGGTGTCTGTTCCCTAATTCTTAGATTACCAGACTTAATAAAAAGGGGCATATTCGATTTCGATAATTCAACCATAGAATGTAGTTTCACGTACTTGTGTCTATTTTGTAAATCATTTATAAAACCTGCATGTATTCTCATCCCAAAAATATTAGATTTTAAAAGTGGGACTATAACTCACTTTCACATATTTTTAGTTCGTCGGGAAGTAAGACTTGGCCACTGGTTGATTCACGAACCTATAACAATATATACATATATATCAAAGTATGTTCAAAATATATTTACAACACTTTTAATATATTTTGATGTTTTAAGTTTATTAAGTCAGCTGTCCTCGTTAGTAACCTACAACTAGTTGTCCACAGTTAGATGTACAGAAATAAATCGATAAATATTATCTTGAATCAATCCACGACCCAGTGTATACGTATCTCAGTATTGATCACAACTCAAACTATATATATTTTGGAATCAACCTCAACCCTGTATAGCTAACTCCAACATTCACATATAGAGTGTCTATGGTTGTTCCGAAATATATATAGATGTGTCGACATGATAGGTCGAAACATTGTATACGTGTCTATGATATCTCAAGATTACATAATATACAATACAAGTTGATTAAGTTATGGTTGGAATAGATTTGTTACCAATTTTCACGTAGCTAAAATGAGAAAAATTATCCAATCTTGTTTTACCCATAACTTCTTCATTTTAAATCCGTTTTAAGTGAATCAAATTGCTATGGTTTCATATTGAACTCTATTTTATGAATCTAAACAGAAAAAGTATAGGTTTATAGTCGGAAAAATAAGTTACAAGTCGTTTTTGTAAAGGTAGTCATTTCAGTCGAAAGAACGACGTCTAGATGACCATTTTAGAAAACATACTTCCACTTTGAGTTTAACCATAATTTTTGGATATAGTTTCATGTTCATAATAAAAATAATTTTCCCAGAATAACAACTTTTAAATCAAAGTTTATCATAGTTTTTAATTAACTAACCCAAAATAGCCCGCGGTGTTACTACGACGGCGTAAATCCGGTTTTACGGTGTTTTTCGTGTTTCCAGGTTTTAAATCATTAAGTTAGCATATCATATAGATATAGAACATGTGTTTAGTTGATTTTAAAAGTCAAGTTAGAAGGATTAACTTTTATTTGCGAACAAGTTTAGAATTAACTAAACTATGTTCTAGTGATTACAAGTTTAAACCTTCGAATAAGATAGCTTTATATGTATGAATCAAATGATGTTATGAACATCATTACTATCTCAAGTTCCTTGGATAAACCTACTGTAAATGAGAAAAATAGATCTAGCTTCAAAGGATCCTTGGATGGCTTGAAAGTTCTTGAAGCAGAATCATGACACGAAAACAATTTCAAGTAAGATTTGCACTCGAAATAAGATTGTTATAGTTATAGAAATTGAATTAAAGTTTGAATATGATTATTACCTTGTATTAGAAAGATAAACTAATTTAAGTAACAAAGGTTTCTTGATCTTGGATGATTACTTGGAATGGATTTAGAAAACTTGGAAGTAAACTTGCAATCTTGGAAGTATTCTTGATTTTATGAAACTAGAACTTTTGGAATTTATGAAGAACACTTAGAACTTGAAGATAGAATTTGAGAGAGATCAATTAGATGAATAAAATTGAATAATGAAAGTGTTTGTAGGTGTTTTTAGTCGTTGGTGTATGGATTAGATATAAAGGATATGTAATTTTGTTTTCATGTAAATAAGTCATGAATGATTACTCATATTTTTGTAATTTTATGAGATATTTCATGCTAGTTGCCAAATGTTGGTTCCCACATGTGTTAGGTGACTCACATGGGCTTCTAAGAGCTGATCATTGGAGTGTATATACCAATAGTACATACATCTAAAAGCTGTGTATTGTACAAGTACGAATACGGGTGCATACGAGTAGAATTGTTGATGAAACTGAACGAGGATGTAATTGTAAGCATTTTTGTTAAGTAGAAGTATTTTGATAAGTGTATTGAAGTATTTCAAAAGTGTATGAATACATATTAAAACACTACATGTATATACATTTTAACTGAGTCGTTAAGTCATCGTTAGTCGTTACATGTAAATGTTGTTTTGAAACCTTTAGGTTAACGATCTTGTTGAATGTTGTTAACCCATTGTTTATTATAACAAATGAGATGTTAAATTGTTATATTATCATGATATTATGATATATAATATATCTTAGTATGATATATATACAGTTAAATGTCGTTACAACGATAATCGTTACATATATGTCTTGTTTCGAAATCATTAAGTTAGTAGTCTTATTTTTACATATGTATTTCATTGTTAATACACTTAATAATATATTTACTTATCATTTAACATAATTAACCAAGTGTATCAATATCTTAATATGATTCATATGTACCTAGTAAAACGTTGTTATAACGATAATCGTTATATATATCGTTTTCGAGTTTCTTAAATTAATAGTCTCATTTTTATGTATATAACTCATTGTTAAAATACCTAATGAGATACATACTTATAATAAAATCATGTTAACTATATATATAACCATATATATGTCATCGTATAGTTTTTACAAGTTTTAACGTTCGTGAATCACCGGTCAACATGGGTGGTCAATTGTCTATATGAAACCTATTTCAATTAATCAAGTCTTAACAAGTTTGATTGCTTAACATGTTGGAAACACTTAATCATGTAAATAACAATTTCATTTAATATATATATATAAACATGGAAAAGTTCGTGTCACTACAGTACCTACCAGTTAAATAAATTTCGTCCCGAAATTTTAAGCAGTTGGAGGTGTTGACGTATCTTCTGGAAATAAATGTGGGTATTTCTTCTTCATCTGATCTTCACGCTCCCAGGTGAACTCGGGTCCTCTACGAGCATTCCATCGAACCTTAACAATCGGTATCTTGTTTTGTTTAAGTCTCTTATCCTCACGATCCATTATTTCGACGGGTTCTTCAATGAATTGAAGTTTTTCATTGATTTGGATTTCGTCCAACAGAATAGTGAGATCTTCTTTAGCAAAACATTTCTTCAAATTTGAGACGTGGAAAGTGTTATGTACAGCCGCGAGTTGTTGAGGTAGCTCCAGTTGGTAAGCTACTGGTCCGACACGATCTATAATCTTGAATGGTCCAATGTACCTTGGATTTAGTTTCCCCCGTTTACCAAATCGAACAACGCCTTTCCAAGGTGAAACCTTAAGCATGAGCATTTCTCTAATTTCAAACTTTATATCTTTTCTTTTACTATCCGCGTAGCTCTTTTGTCGACTTTGGGCGGTTTTCAATCTTTGTTGAATTTGGATGATTTTCTCGGTAGTTTCTTGTATTATCTCCGGACCCGTAATCTGTCTATCCCCCACTTCACTCTAACAAATCGGAGACCTGCACTTTCTACCATAAAGTGCTTCAAATGGCGCCATCTCAATGCTTGAATGGTAGCTGTTGTTGTAGGAAAATTCTGCTAACGATAGATGTCGATCCCAACTGTTTCTGAAATCAATAACACAAGCTCGTAGCATGTCTTCAAGCATTTGTATCGTCTTTTAGCTCTGCCCATCAGTTTGTGAATGATAGGCAGTACTCATGTCTAGACGAGTTCCCAATGCTTGCTGTAATGTCTGCCAGAATCTTGAAATAAATCTGCCATCCCTATCAGAGATAATAGAGATTGGTATTCCATGTCTGGAGACGACTTCATTCAAATACAGTCGTGCTAACTTCTCCATCTTGTCATCTTCTCTTATTGGCAGGAAGTGTGCTGACTTGGTGAGACGATCAACTATTACCCAAATAGTATCATAACCACTTGCAGTCCTTGGCAATTTAGTAATGAAATCCATGGTAATGTTTTCCCATTTCCATTCTGGGATTTCAGGTTGTTGTAATAGACCTGATGGTTTCTGATGTTCAGCTTTGACCTTAGAACACGTCAAACATTCTCCTACATATTTAGCAATATCGGCTTTCATACCTGGCCACCAAAAATGTTTCTTAAGATCCTTGTACATCTTCCCCGTTCCAGGATGTATTGAGTATCTGGTTTTATGAGCTTCTCTAAGTACCATTTCTCTCATATCTCCAAATTTTGGTACCCAAATTCTTTCAGCCCTATACCGGGTTCCGTCTTCCCGAATATTAAGATGCTTCTCCGATCCTTTGGGTATTTCATCCTTTAAATTTCCCTCTTTTAAAACTCCTTGTTGCGCCTCCTTTATTTGAGTAGTAAGGTTAGTGTGAATCATTATATTCATAGATTTTACTCGAATGGGTTCTCTGTCCTTTCTGCTCAAGGTGTCGGCTACCACATTTGCCTTTCCCGGGTGGTAACGAATCTCAAAGTCATAATCATTCAATAATTCAATCCACCTACGCTGCCTCATATTCAGTTGTTTCTGATTAAATATGTGTTGAAGACTTTTGTGGTCGATATATATAATACTTTTGACCCCATATAAGTAGTGCCTCCAAGTCTTTAATGCAAAAACAACCGCGCCTAATTCCAAATCATGCGGCGTATAATTTTGCCCGTGAATCTTCAATTGTCTAGACGCATAAGCAATCACCTTCGTCCGTTGCATTAATACACAACCGAGACCTTGCTTTGATGCGTCACAATAAATCACAAAATCATCATTCCCTTCAGGCAATGACAATATAGGTGCCGTAGTTAGCTTTTTCTTCAATAATTGAAACGCCTTCTCTTGTTCATCCTTCCATTCAAATTTCTTCCCTTTATGCGTTAATGCAGTCAAGGGTTTTGCTATTTTGGAGAAATCTTGGATGAATCTTCTGTAGTAACCAGCCAATCCTAAAAATTGACGTATATGCTTCGGAGTTTTTGGGGTTTCCTACTTTTCAACGATTTCGATCTTTGCCGGGTCCACCTGGATACCTTCTTTGTTCACTATGTGACCGAGGAATTGAACTTCTTCCAACCAAAATGCACACTTTGAAAACTTAGCGTACAATTTTTCTTTCCTCAATACTTCTAGCACTTTTCTCAAATGTTCTTCGTGCTCTTAATCATTCTTTGAGTAAATAAGTATGTCATCGATGAAAACAATGACAAACTTGTCAAGATATGGCCCAAACACTCGGTTCATAAGGTCCATGAACACAGCTGGTGCGTTAGTTAATCCAAACGGCATAACCATAAACTCGTAATGACCATAACGCGTCCTAAAAGCAGTTTTTGGAATATCATCCTCCTTTACTCGCATTTGATGATATCCAGAACGTAAATCGATCTTCGAATAAACCGACGAGCCTTGTAGTTGATCAAATAAGTTGTCAATTCTCGGCAGTGGATAACGGTTTTTGATGGTAAGTTTGTTCAACTCTCTGTAGTCAATACACAACCTAAATGTACCATCCTTCTTCTTGACAAACAAAACAGGAGCTCCCCATGGTGATGTGCTTGGTCGAATGAAACCACGTTCTAATAGTTCTTGTAGTTGGCTTTGCAGTTCTTTCATCTCGCTGGGTGCGAGTCTATAAGGAGCACGAGCTATTGGTGCAGCTCCTAGTACAAGATCTATTTGAAATTCAACAGATCGATGTGGAGGTAGTCCCGGTAATTCTTTTGGAAATACATCGGGAAATTCTTTTGCGACGGGAACATCATTGATGCTCTTTTCTTCAGTTTGTACTTTCTCGACATGTGCTAGAACAGCAGAGCAACCTTTTCTTATTAGTTTTTGTGCCTTCAAATTACTAATAAGATGTAGCTTCATGTTGCCCTTTTCTCCGTACACCATTAAGGGTTCTCCTTCTTCTCGTACAATGCGAATTGCATTTTTATAACATACGATCTCTGCTTTCACCTTCTTCAGCCAGTCCATGCCAACTATTACATCAAAACTCCCTAACTCTACTGGTATCAAATCAATCTTAAATATTTCGCTACCCAGTTTAATTTCTCGATTCCGGCATATATTATCTGCTGAAATTAATTTACCGTTTGCTAATTCGAGTAAAAATTTACTATCCAACGGCGTCAATGGACAACTTAATTTAGCATAAAAATCTCTACTCATATAGCTTCTATCCGCACCCGAATCAAATAAAACGTAAGCAGATTTATTATCAATAAGAAACGTACCCGTAACAAGCTCCGAGTCTTCCTGTGCCTCTGCCGCATTAATATTGAAAACTCTTCCGCGGCCTTGTCTATTCATGTTCTCCTGGTTCGGGCAATTTCTAATAATGTGGCCCGGTTTTCCGCATTTATAACAAACTACATTGGCATAACTTGCTCCGACACTACTTGCTCCGCCATTACTCGTTCCGACACCATTTGTTCCTTTCGTTCTGTTAACCCCTGATCCGTAGACCTCACACTTCGCCGCGCTATGACCATTCCTTTTACACTTGTTGCAAAATTTGGTGCAGAACCCCGAGTGATACTTTTCACACCTTTGGCATAGCTGCTTCTGATTGTTGTTGTTGTTGCGGTTGTTATTGTTATTGGGATGATTGTTGTAGTTGTTGTTGTTGTTGTTGTTGTTGTTGTTGTTGTTGTTGTTGTTGTTGTTGTTGTTGTTGTTGTTGTTGTTGTTGTTGTTGTTGTTGTTGTTGTTGGGATGTTTGTTGTAGTTGCGATTGATGTTGCGATTGTTGGGATAATTGTTGCGATTATTATTGTAATTGCTGTTGTTGTTGTATTGGTGATTCTTATCACCGTTTTCCTCCCACTTTCTTTTGACTTGCTTCACATTGGCCTCTTCAGCTGTCTGTTCTTTAATTCTTTCCTCAATTTGGTTCACTAGTTTGTGAGCCATTCTACATGCCTGTTGTATGGAGGCGGGCTCGTGTGAACTTATATCTTCTTGGATTCTTTCCGGTAATCCTTTCACAAACGCGTCGATCTTCTCTTCCTCATCTTCGAACGCTCCCGGACACAATAGGCACAATTCTGTGAATCGTCTTTCGTACGTGGTAATATCAAATCCTAGGGTTCGTAACCCTCTAAGTTCTGTCTTGAGCTTATTGACCTCGGTTCTGGGACGGTACTTCTCGTTCATCAAGTGCTTGAATGTTGACCACGGTAGTGCGTACGCATCATCTTGTCCCACTTGGTCTAGATAGGTATTCCACCATGTTAACCCAGAACTTGTGAAGGTATGTGTAGCGTACTTCACTTTGTCCTATTCGGCACACTTACTTATGGCAAACACCGATTCGACCTTCTCGGTCCACCGTTTCAATCCAATCGGTCCTTTGGTTCCATCAAATTCCAAAGGTTTGCAGGCACTGAATTCTTTGTAGGTGCATCCTACACGATTTCCTGTACTGCTAGATCCAAGGTTATTGTTGGTATGTAGCGCAGCCTGTACTGCGGCTATGTTTGAAGCTAGAAAATTACGGAATTCCTCTTCATTCATATTCACGGTGTGTCGAGTAGTCGGTACCATTTCCTTCAAAATAGTCAAATGGAACAAGTTAATCATACAGAATATTAAGAGTAGTTAATAGTATTTCGTAGCATAATATGAACTCATTTATAAAAGCTTTTTCTTCATATTAGCGTTTTATAAGTTTAAATTCGGGTAGTACCTACCCGTTAAGTTCATACTTAGTAGCTAATATACAATTCAACTACTACAATTCTATATGAAAAACTGATTATAATAATATTTCGCGTTCAAACTTTTATACAATATTTTACAAACTTACAATACCGCTTATTTTACATAAAGCATGAAATATAGCACACAATAACTTTGATACAAGATAGTTGTGAAGATAATTCTAGCTAGTACACAAGTCGTTCAGCAAAGGCAATAAAGACACGTAATTCATACGTCCAGAAACAAGTCATGCATTCTGGTTTTACTAGGACTACTTCCCATCCTTGGTCTTGTGGAACATAACCGTTATGGCCATTGATAAGACAGCGTGTTGTAACGTCGTCAAAGGGACGAGGGTTACGTAATGACCAACAGTCTCGTAATAATCTAAAAACCTCATTTCTTACCCCAATTACCGACTCCGTCACTTGTGGGAACGTTTTGTTTAATAGTTGTAGCCCGATGTTCTTTTTCTCACTTTGGTGAGAAGCGAACATTACTAACCCGTAAGCATAGCATGCTTCTTTATGTTGCATGTTAGCCGCTTTTTCTAAATCATGAAGTCCTATATTCGGATACATTGAGTCAAAATAATTTCTTAACCCGTTGCGTTAAATAGCATTTGGGTTCCCCGCAATATATGCGTCAAAGTAAACACATCGTAACTTATGGGTTTCCTAATGTGATATCCCCCATCTTTCAAACGAAAGTCTCTTATAAACCAAGACATTCTTGGAACGTTCTTCGAATGTCTTACAAACTGATTTCGCCGTAAATAGTTGTGCCGAAGAATTCTGACCGACTCTAGACAAGATTTCATCAATCATGTCTCCGGGTAGGTCTCTTAAAATATTGGGTTGTCTATCCATTTTGTGTTTTTATACTGTAAAATAGACAAGAGTTAGATTCAAAAAAAAAAATACTTATTAATACAAGCAATTTTTACATATATCATAAAGCATAAGCACACTATATTACATATATTACACCACACGAATACAACTATCTTATTCCGACTAGCTCGTTTCTTCTTCTTCGGTTTCGGTTCGTTTTGCTAAGTTTCTAGGGATATATGATGTTCCCCTAATACGAGCTGTCGTTTTCCACAACGGTTTAGGAAAACCTGGTGGTTTAGAGGTTCCCGGGTCATTGTTACAACTTAAGGGCTTCGGGAGTTGATGATACATATAAAGTTCATCGGGGTTGGAATTAGATTTCTCTATTTTTATGCCCTTTCCCTTATTATTTTCTTTTACCTTTTTAAATTCAGTTGGGGTAATTTCTATAACATTATCGGAATTCTCGTCGGAATCCGATTCATCGGAGAATCGGTAATCCTCCCAATATTTTGCTTCCTTGGCGGAAACACCATTGACCATAATTAACCTTGGTCGGTTGGTTGAAGATTTTCTTTTACTTAACCGTTTTATTATTTCCCCCACCGGTTCTATTTCTTCCTCGGGTTCCTCCTCTTCCGGTTCTGATTCTTCTTCCAGTTCTGATTCTTCTTCCGGTTCTTCTTCGGGAACTTGTGAATCAGTCCAATATATATTCGACTCTTCGTTATTATTAGGTGAGTCAATGGGATTTGTGCTAGAGGTAGACATCTATCACACAATATCAAACATGTTAAGAGATCAATATATCACATAATATATACATGTTAATAATATATAGTTTCCAACAAAAATGTTAAGCAATCATTTTTAAAGAAAACACGGTCGAAGTCCAGACTCACTAATGCATCCTAACAAACTCGATAAGACACACTAATGCAAATTTCTGGTTCTCTAAGACCAACGCTCGGATACCAACTGAAATGTCCCGTTCTTATTGATTAAAAACGTTCCATATTAATTGATTTCGTTGCGAGGTTTTGACCTCTATATGAGACGTTTTTCAAAGACTGCATTCATTTTTAAAACAAACCATAACCTTTATTTCATAAATAAAGTTTTAAAAAGCTTTACGTAGATTATCAAATAATGATAATCTAAAATATCCCGTTTACACACGACCATTACATAATGGTTTACAATACAAATATGTTACATCGAAATCAGTTTCTTGAATGCAGTTTTTATACAATATCATACAAACATGGACTCCAAATCTTGTCCTTATTTTAGTATGCAATAGCGGAAGCTCTTAGTATTCACTTGAGAATAAACATGCTTTAAACGTCAACAAAAATGTTGGTGAGTTATAGGTTTAACCTATCTCAGTATCTCAGAAATAAATCGATAAATATTATCTTGAATCAATCCATGACCCAGTGTATACGTATCTCAGTATTGATCACAACTCAAACTATATATATTTTGGAATCAACCTCAACCCTGTATAGCTAACTCCAACATTCACATATAGAGTGTCTATGGTTGTTCCGAAATATATATAGATGTGTCGACATGATAGGTCGAAACATTGTATACGTGTCTATGGTATCTCAAGATTACATAATATACAATACAAGTTGATTAAGTTATGGTTGGAATAGATTTGTTACCAATTTTCACGTAGCTAAAATGAGAAAAATTATCCAATCTTGTTTTACCCATAACTTCTTCATTTTAAATCCGTTTTGAGTGAATCAAATTGCTATGGTTTCATATTGAACTCTATTTTATTAATCTAAACATAAAAGTATAGGTTTATAGTCGGAAAAATAAGTTACAAGTCATTTTTTTAAAGGTAGTCATTTCAGTCGAAAGAACGACGTCTAGATGACCATTTTAGAAAACATACTTCCACTTTGAGTTTAACCATAATTTTTGGATATAGTTTCATGTTCATAATAAAAATCATTTTCCCATAATAACAACTTTTAAATCAAAGTTTATCATAGTTTTTAATTAACTAACCCAAAATAGCCCGCGGTGTTACTACGACGGCGTAAATCCGGTTTTACGGTGTTTTTCGTGTTTCCAGGTTTTAATTCATTAAGTTAGCATATCATATAGATATAGAACATGTGTTTAGTTGATTTTAAAAGTCAAGTTAGAAGGATTAACTTTTATTTGCGAACAAGTTTAGAATTAACTAAACTATGTTCTAGTGATTACAAGTTTAAACCTTCGAATAAGATAGCTTTATATGTATGCATCAAATAATGTTATGAACATCATTACTACCTCAAGTTCCTTGGATAAACCTACTGGAAATGAGAAAAATAGATCTAGCTTCAAAGGATCCTTGGATGGCTTGAAAGTTCTTGAAGCAGAATCACGACACGAAAACAATTTCAAGTAAGATTTCCACTCGAAATAAGATTGTTATAGTTATAGAAATTGAATTAAAGTTTGAATATGATTATTACATTGTATTAGAAAGATAACCTACTGTAAGTAACAAAGATTTCTTGATCTTGGATGATTACTTGGAATAGATTTAGAAAACTTGGAAGTAAACTTGCAATCTTGGAAGTATTCTTGATTTTATGAAACTAGAACTTTTAGAATTTATGAAGAACACTTAGAACTTGAAGATAGAACTTGAGAGAGATCAATTAGATGAATAAAATTGAAGAATGAAAGTATTTGTAGGTGTTTTTGGTCGTTGGTGTATGGATTAGATATAAAGGATATGTAATTTTGTTTTCATGTAAATAAGTCATGAATGATTACTCATATTTTTGTAATTTTATGAGATATTTCATGCTAGTTACCAAATTATGGTTCCCACATGTGTTAGGTGACTCACATGGGCTACTAAGAGCTGATCATTGGAGTGTATATACCAATAGTACATACATCTAAAAGCTGTGTATTGTACGAGTACGAATACGGGTGCATACGAGTAGAATTGTTGATGAAACTGAACGAGGATGTAATTGTAAGTATTTTTGTTAAGTAGAAGTATTTTGATAAGTTTCTTGAAGTCTTTCAAAAGTGTATGAATACATATTAAAACACTACATGTATATACATTTTAACTGAGTCGTTAAGTCATCGTTAGTCGTTACATGTAAATGTTGTTTTGAAACCTTTAGGTTAACGATCTTGTTGAATGTTGTTAACCCATTGTTTATTATAATAAATGAGATGTTAAATTATTATATTATCATGATATTATGATATATAATATATCTTAGTATGATATATATACAGTTAAATGTCGTTACAACGATAATCGTTACATATATGTCTTGTTTCGAAATCATTAAGTTAGTAGTCTTATTTTTACATATGTATTTCATTGTTAATACACTTAATAATATATTTACTTATCATTTAACATAATTAACCAAGTGTATCAATATCTTAATATGATTCATATGTACCTAGTAAGACGTTGTTATAACGATAATCGTTATATATATCGTTTTCGAGTTTCTTAAATTAATAGTCTCATTTTTATGTATATAACTCATTGTTAAAATACCTAATGAGATACATACTTATAATAAAATCATGTTAACTATATATATAACCATATATATGTCATCGTATAGTTTTTACAAGTTTTAACGTTCGTGAATCACCGGTCAACATGGGTGGTCAATTGTCTATATGAAACCTATTTCAATTAATCAAGTCTTAACAAGTTTGATTGCTTAACATGTTGGAAACACTTAATCATGTAAATAACAATTTCATTTAATATATATATAAACATGGAAAAGTTCGGGTCACTACACAAGACTCATGCAGAGTAGAATTCCTATTGTTCGGGTTAGATGGAACGCAAGACGCGGTCCCGAGTTCACTTGGAAACGTGAAGATCAGATGAAGCAGAAGTACCCGCATTTGTTCCCAGATGCCGAGTCAACCCCTGCACCTGCTTAAATTTCGGGACGAAATTTCTGTATGGGAAGGTACTGTAACGACCCTACTTTTTCCGTTATCTTTTACCGTTAATTATTTAACGACCGTTAACTGTTATTCGTGCCACGTCATTTCTATGACCTATATTATTATATTTGTAATAATATATTAATTATTATGTGTTATGTGAATATTTGTATTCATATTTTAAGTTATACGTTTCTACGTGTCGCGAATTTCTATCCGGAGAATCTTTTCGGTTTCAAACCAACGGCCGAGCTTTTGGGATTTTTAAGTCCTAATTATTTTAAATATGATATTTTAATGTCATATGGTTATATATAGTATTTATATATATTATTCGTCGCGTATTTGTTATCTCTTCGAATTTTCAATCGCGTAGTCGTGTTTTCGCCTTTTGTATAACAACCCTCATATTTCCATACTTGAATTGACTAATTTGACTACAAGGTTGTTATCCATACGTAATATATAATTAAATTTGACATTGATCAAATATTTATTTTTAGTCGACACTTTTTGTTAACTAAAGTTTACACTAATTATATAAAATAACTTTAGTTAATATTAATATTAATGCGTATTATATTTAAAACTATATGAAACATAATTATAAATTAAATGATAAGTTATTTTAATCATTATATATATATATTTAGCTTATAAAAAAAAGAGATTTTTTTATAAATTAAATAATGAGCCCATGAATTTTGACTAAATATTTTCAAAAACAAAAACTTATTAAAAACATTTTTTACATGTTTTTATTTTTTGTCAAAATTGGCACCTTTATTTTATTTATATTTTTTCTTTTCACCAACCATTTTTTTCCTATAAATATCCACTTCCATTTCATAAAAACTTGTATCAAATCTTTTGAAAAACTTTCTCACAAACTTGGGAAAGTACTTGAGGTATTTTCTATATTTTTTATCGAATTGCTTTTATTTTTTTGTATATTCTTTAAAAATTTGAATTTAATATATATATAGTATTTTTACATGTTATAATTAGTATTATAAGTATTATGATGTATAAAAATAATTTTGATAATTTATGGAATATTATTTATAATTAAATACGAATTATGTAGTATTTAAACATAAAAATAATATAAAATTCGTAATAAAATATTAAACAGTAATTAAAATAATTATAAACTTTTTTTGAGATTATTATAATTTTATAAACAAGCAAAAATTATAAAAATTAAATAAATGGGAAGATTAGTATTTAAAAAGAATTTACTTTTGCATTATTCTAAACCGAGAGAAATAATAAAGAAAATACAAAATAAATACAAACATGTATTAAATATTTTTATAAAATTTTTATATAATTAGTAGCATCACTAGATACTTTAAAAAAATATAAAAATGAATTTTAAATTATTTTTCCTATTTATTTAATTATAGGCTGATTACAATGGTTAAATAATTAGAAAACATTAAATAAATAATATTTTGATATAAAATTTGATTGAATAATTTTTATAACATTTTTACATAATATAGAACCTGTAAAAAATATAAAATTATTTATTTAGGTCGATTTAATATTTATTACCTAATTAAATTTGATTAATATAAACCGAATATATATATAAAGAAAAGTGGGAAATAAATACAAAAACTTGATAATATTATTTTTATAAAATATACTACTGATTTGTATAATTAACTAAGTTTATAAAAATTATAAATATAATATTTAATTATTTAATATTCGAATTAACATATATTAGTATGATTTTCGATTAACATAAGTATATTACATATACTAAATTAATATTATTATTATAACTTACGGTTAATAACTAAGTATACTATATAATAAAGTATAATGCTTATAATGTAAGTTAATAACAATACATTATTAATAAGCACTTATTTTATAACTATACTAATTTAATAATAATAACTTATAGTATATAATATAAGATAATCAAATTGTTAATACATTAATAAATATAATATAACATATATAATAACATATAAACCTAAAGTGAAGGTTAATCAAAGATAATGTACAATTCATGTGAACTTCATCACTACTCACGGTCGTAAGTGAATGATGTCTAGGTTGCTGATAATGCTAAAAACGAACATATATTTCATAGCATTATTCCTCAAGAAAGACAAGCTTTTAGTTGCAATTGTTCTATTTACAAGTGATATTCGTTTAAATAATAAAAGGTGAAGACAAAAGACAGATTCGAAGATTTGAAGACGCAAACGTCCAAAAAGCTCAAATGTACAAGATACAATTTAAAAGGTTCAATTTATTGATGAGAAACGTCTAAAAATGACAAGAGTACAAGTTACAAAACGCAAAGTACAAAATATAAAATTGTACGCAAGGACGTTCGAAAATCCGGAACCGGGACCGGAGTCAACTCTCAACGCTCGACGCAACGGACTAAAAATTACAAGTCAACTATGCACATAAATATAATATAATATTTAAATAATTCTTATAATTATTTAATATATTATATTATTTATAAAACCGTCGGCAGAAGAAAACAACCAAAAATGAGCCTCCCCAGCTGGCCATGCGATCGCATGGCCTGGAAGGCATAAATCCATGCGATCGCATGAGCCCCAGTTCCAGCCCACATGCCTATAAAAATCGAGCTTTGGTGCACCAAAAATCCATCCATCTTTCTCTTCTCTCATATATACGTAAAATATATATATATAATTTATATTTTAATTTTAATTTTAATTTTAATCCTAATAATAAGGGTATGTTAGCGAATATTGTAAGGGTGTAAGTCGAAATTCTGTCCGTGTAACGCTACGCTATTTTTAATCATTGTAAGTTATGTTCAACCTTTTTACATTAATGTCTCGTAGCTAAGTTATTATTATGCTTATTTAATCCGAAGTAATCATGATGTTGGGCTAATTACTAAAATTGGGTAATTGGGCTTTGTACCATAATTGGGGTTTGGACAAAAGAACGACACTTGTGGAAATTAGACTATGGACTATTAATGGGCTTTATATTTGTTTAACTAAATGATAGTTTGTTAATGTTAATATAAAGATTTACAATTGGGCGTCCCTATAAATAACCATTTACACTCGATCGGACACGATGGGCGCGGTATTTATATGTACGAATAATCGTTCATTTAAACGGACACGGGAATGGATTAATAGCCACTAGAATAATTAAAACAGGGGTGAGATTATGTACAAGGACACTTGGTATAATTGATAACAAAATATTAAAACCTTGGGTTACACTCAGTCGACATCCTGGTGTAATTATTAAATAAAGTATTAAAATCTTGTTACAGTTTAAGTCCCCAATTAGTTGAAATATTTAACTTCGGGTATAAGGATAATTTGACGAGGACACTCGCACTTTATATTTATGACTGATGAACTGTTATGGACAAAAACCAGACGGACATATTAAATAATTCAGGACAAAGGACAATTAACCCATGGGCATAAAACTAAAATCAACACGTCAAACATCATGATTACGGAAGTTTAAATAAGCATAATTCTTTTATTTCATATTTAATTTCCTTTATTTTATATTTAATTGCACTTCTAATTATCGCATTTTTATTGTTATTGTATTGCACTTTTAATTATCGTACTTTTTAATTATCGCAAGTTTATTTTATCGCACTTTTATTATTCGCAAATTCATTATCGTTATTTACTTTATGCTTTAATTTAAGTCTTGTATTTATTTTTAATATTTTACATTTGGTTTTAACTGCGACTAAAGTTTTAAAATCGATAAACCGGTCATTAAACGGTAAAAACCCCCCTTTATAATAATAATATTACTTATATATATATTTGTATTTTTATAAAAGTAAACTAATATAGCGTTAAGCTTTGTTTAAAAAGATTCCCTGTGGAACGAACCGGACTTACTAAAAACTACACTACTGTACGATTAGGTACACTGCCTATAAGTGTTGTAGCAAGGTTTAGGTATATCCATTCTATAAATAAATAAATATCTTGTGTAAAATTGTATCATATTTAATAGTATTTTCTGTAAAAATATAAGCTATTTCGTATACCACGCTGCAGACATCAAGTATTTTTGGCGCCGCTGCCGGGGATCGTCTTAAAAGCCGGAAGCGCAACGCTATAAAAAAAAGAAAAACAAAAATATAAATATTTTTTTCTTAGAGTTTGGTAAATATTTAAGTTTTATAAAGTTTCTTTATTTCTATTTTTTTTTATTTTATTTTGTAAAAATATAAGTTTTATTTAATTAATAAATATATTTTATATTTTACAGCAAAAACAGAAAAAAAAAATAATAAAATAGAATTTTAATCGGCCTGTACTGTAGCAGCCCAACTCTGGCCCGAAACCCTAGCCCATGCGATCGCATGGCTGGGTAACTTAGAACTCATGCGATCGCATGAGCGTATCTGACAGGCCATCATCGTACAGCAATTAATGCGATTAGGGTTTTAATTAATTATTAATTTTATTATTAACCCTAATTAAGTTTTATTATTTAATTAGTTATTAGTTTAAGTTTAATTTGTATTTTTAGTTTAATTAGTTTATTTAAATTGTAAAATTAATAGTTTTATAAAATAAATAATATAAAAATAATATTTTTATAAAAATTGTACTTTTTACAACTTTTTATATATTTTTATATTTTTTTCCTTTTTAATCGTTTTAGCGTAACTTTTGTATTTTTAGCTCATATTTAGTTTTAATTCATAGTTTTTGCCATAGTTATTTTTACTTCTAGATTTTTAGGCTTTGCCGTAAAATCCCTTAAGTGCTTTTTCTTTAGACTAAGATTTAAGTGCTTTAGAATTTTGCGACGCCTTTTTAAGTTTTAGTTTCTTTTTAAGTTATTTCCATTTGGGATTTAGTTTTTCCTGTAAGCTTTAATATTTTTAATACGACTTTTACCTATGTATCAATTATCATTCCAATTAGTAATTTCAATTTGCGATTATAATTTTAAGTTAGTTGTAGTAATAAGGTTAGGTTAGTCAAGTATTTTTAAGTTTTATAAGTTTCTTTTATTTTTCCGTCACCTTTTATTTTTCAACCATTTTTCTTTTTCGACCTTTTTCGACGAACTCTTTTTCTTTCTTATTTCTCGCTATTCTAGTTTTAGGACATAGATTTTTATTCTACTTCTTATCTAAATTTCTTAAAATTACGAAAATTTATTTTGAGTGGTTAAATTAATAGACATCAAAATTTTCTGGTTCGTAGTAATAGTTGAATTTGTACGTGGACCGGGTTATTGGAGCCAAACAGTCCTCAATTATATTGAGACCAAACGAATCCTGCCCCTCTGCTGCATCTTTTGGCTATTCGAAACGTGGGCAAAATCAGAAAAGTCTATTAATTGGATAACTTATTATAATTTTTCTTTCCTTTTTAAAACTAATAGGATATTCAGTGAATGCACCGAGCAAGACGTTCACCACCTTTTGTACGTTCACCACCTGTAACTAGATCAAGACATTTAGCAAATATAACCGCCGTTGATTTTTCTTTAGAATCGTCATCCAGTCGACCAAGTACTTCAGTTCAAATTTCCGATAATCCATTTTTTGAACCCGACCTCACAATTGAGAATCCGGAGAATATTCAGGAACGGTTCGTAGATCCTGAACCACTAAACTTTCCCCCGGAACCACCAATCATTCAAACAGAGATTGTTGAGGAACGAACCATTAAATCAGAATCCTCTAGTGATTCCGATTCAACAAATTCAATTATGGAGAATCTGGAACCTTTAAGTATGGAAGACCGAATGAGAGCTAAACGCACTGGCCAAGGTAACGCAATTACTCATCCAGACATTAATGCGCCAGATTATGAAATCAAAGGACAAATTCTACACATGGTGACTAATCAATGCCAATTTAGTGGTGCGCCGAAGGAAGATCCAAATGAACATCTACGTACCTTTAATAGGATCTGCACACTATTTAAAATCCGAGAAGTGAAGGATGAACAGATATATCTCATGTTATTTCCCTGGACTTTAAAGGGAGAAGCCAAAGATTGGTTGGAATCGTTACCTGAAGGGGCGATTGATACATGGGATGTTTTAGTTGACAAATTTCTTAAACAATTCTTTCCTGCATCTAAAGCCGTAAGACTTCAAGCAGAAATTGTTACGTTCACACAGAAGCCGAATGAAACTCTATATGAGGCGTGGACAAGATATGGAAAGTTGTTAAGAGGATGTCCGCAACATGGTTTAGACACCTGTCAAATAGTACAAATATTCTACCAAGGATGCGACATCACTACAAGGAAAGACATAGATATAGCAGCTGGTGGTTCTATTATGAAGAAAACCGAAACTGATGCTTACAAAATTATTGATAACACTGCTTCCCACTCACATGAGTGGCACCAAGAAAAAGATATCATTAGATCATCTAAAGTAGCTAGAGCCGATTCTAGCCATGACTTAGATTCCATTTCTGCAAAGATAGATGCTGTGGAGAGACGAATGGAAAAGATGACTAAAGATATTCACTCAATACGAATTAGTTGTGAGCAGTGTGGAGGACCACATTTGACAAAAGATTGTCTCAGTATTGAATTAACAATGGAACAAAGAGAGAATATTTCATACATAAACCAAAGGCCTGGAAATAATTATCAGAATAATTATCAACCGCCAAGACCTATTTACAATCAAAACCAAAATTATAACCGAAATATTCCATACAACAACCAACAAGGTCCTAGCAATCAACAAGTATCCAACAATACTTACAATCAGCAAAGACCTAATTTTCAAAACAAACCACCACAACAAACCGATGATAAAAAGCCGAATTTAGAAGATATGATGACGAAGCTAGTTGAAACTCAAACGCAGTTTTTTACATCTCAGAAACAAACTAATGAACAAAATGCTCAAGCATTTAGAAATCAACAAGCTTCTATTCAAAATCTGGAACAAGAAGTAAGTAACCTAGCAAGGTTAATAGGTGAAAGAAAACCGGGAAGTCTACCTAGTGATACAAATGCTAACTCCCGGAATGAAACAGCTAAAGCCATTACCACAAGAAGTGGTACAACACTTAAACCACCTGAAATACCTGTAACTTCTGATGAAACTATTCCTACTCCACAAGAACCACATCGATAGTTGAAAAGGTTAATGAAGATAACACAGTTAAGGATAAACCTTATGTTAAACCATACCAACCACCACTTCCTTACCCGAGTAAAATGAAAAAAGAGAAACTTGAAGCCGAGCAATCCAAATTTTTGGATATGTTTAAACAGATAAATGTAAATCTTCCTTTCATTGATGTGATTTCAGGAATGCCTAGATATGCTAAATTCTTGAAAGATCTAATCTCAAATAGAAAGAAAATGGAAGAACTCTCGGCTGTTACTATGAATGCTAATTGTTCAGCAGTGCTGTTGAATAAGATACCAGAAAAACTATCTGATCCAGGAAGTTTCACAATTCCATGTTTTCTGGGTAGTCTTAGTTCAATAGAAGCATTGGCAGACTTAGGTGCTAGTATAAATCTAATGCCGTATTCACTATACGCTAAACTAGACCTTGGAGAATTGAAACCAACCAGAATAAGCATACAACTAGCCGATAGATCAATAAAATATCCTAGAGGGATAATGGAGAACATGCTAGTTAAAGTTGGTACTTTAGTATTTCCAGTAGATTTTGTTGTTCTGGACATGGAAGAAGATTCTCAAGTTCCTCTCATATTAGGAAGACCATTCTTAAACACGGCTAAAGCAATGATAGACGTGTTCGGTAAGAAACTGACCCTAAGTATAGAGGATGAGAGTGTTACCTTTTCAGTTGATAGAGCAATGCAACAACCACAATCTGCAGATGATACATGTTATTATATTCAAACTATAGATGCACATGCAGAATTATTAGAAGAATTTCCAGAATTACAAGGAACAGGAGAATGTTCTTTAGGAGAAGGTAATGAACCAATTGATGAAGCTGAAATGTTAGCTACACTCATAGCTAATGGATATGAACCAACAACAGAAGAAATTCAAATGCTAAAAGAAGAAGACAGATATCGATATAAATCATCGATAGAAGAACCACCGAAATTAGAGTTAAAGCCACTTCCAAACCATTTGGAATACGCTTATTTACATGGTGAATCTGAATTACCTGTAATAATATCGTCTTCTCTTACTAAAAATGAGAAATCACAACTCATTTCTGTGTTAAAAGCTCATAAACCAGCCATTGCATGGAAGATTCATGATATTAAAGGAATAAGTTCTTCGTATTGCACACATAAAATCCTTATGGAAGAAGGTCATAAAACGTATGTGCAACGCCAACGAAGACTAAATCCTAATATGCAAGATGTAGTTAAGAAAGAGATTATTAAACTGCTAGATGCAGGTTTAATTTATCCAATCTCTGATAGTCCATGGGTAAGCCCAGTTCAATGCGTACCTAAGAAGGGTGGCATGACTGTCATTACAAATGAGAAAAATGAGCTTATTCCTACTAGGACTGTAACAGGATGGCATGTATGTATTGATTATAGAAAATTAAATGACGCCACCAGAAAAGATCACTTTCCCTTATCTTTCATAGATCAAATGTTGGAAAGATTAGCCGGAAATAGTTACTATTGTTTTCTAGATGGATTTTCCGGATATTTTCAAATTCCAATAGCACCCGAGGACCAAGAGAAAACCACATTCACGTGCCCTTATGGTACTTTTGCTTACAAACGCATGCCATTTGGACTTTGCAACGCCCCTGCAACCTTTCAAAGGTGTATGATGGCGATTTTTCACGACATGATAGAAGAATGCATGGAAGTTTTCATGGATGACTTTTCAGTCTTCGGTGATACATTTGAATCATGTCTAGTTAATCTGGAACGAATGCTTCTTAGATGCGAACAATCAAATCTAGTACTTAATTGGGAGAAATGCCATTTCATGGTTAAAGAAGGCATCGTTCTTGGTCATAAAATTTCAAAAGAAGGAATTGAAGTGGATAGAGCTAAAGTAGATGTAATTGCTAAACTTCCACATCCCACCAATGTTAGAGGAATTAGGAGTTTTCTAGGGCATGCCGGTTTTTACCGACGTTTCATAAAAGATTTTTCTAAAATTGCCACTCCTATGAATAAACTCCTAGAAAAGGATGCTCCATTCATCTTTTCAGATGAGTGTATCAAATCTTTTAATATTCTTAAAGAGAAACTCACTAATGCACCGATCATGATAACACCAAATTGGAATCTACCATTTGAACTAATGTGCGATGCAAGTGATTTTGCAATGGGAGCCGTTTTAGGACAAAGGATTGAAAAACGATTTCAACCTATAAATTATGCTAGTAAGACGTTACAAGGAGCACAAACGAACTATACAACTACTGAAAAAGAACTCCTTGCTATTGTCTTTGCTTTTGACAAATTTCGATCATATCTCGTTCTAGCAAAAACGGTGGTCTATACCGACCATTCTGCTCTTAGATACCTATTTTCAAAACAAGATGCTAAACCAAGATTAATCCGTTGGATCTTACTCTTACAAGAGTTTGATATTGAAATCCGAGATAAAAGAGGAGCAGAAAATCTCGCCGCTGATCATCTTTCTCATCTTGAAAATCCCGAATTAGAAGTTCTAAATGAATCGGCCATACAAGACAACTTTCCTGATGAATATCTATTGAAGATAGATTATAAAGAAATTCCATGGTTTGCAGACTATGCAAACTATTTAGTATGTGGATTCCTTAAAAAAGGATTATCGTACCAAAGACGAAAGAAATTCTTCAGTGATATAAAACACTATTTTTGGGAAGATCCACATCTGTTTAAAAGTTGTCCCGATGGAATAATACGCCGATGTGTATTTGGAGATGAAGCTAGTAAAATATTAAACCATTGTCACACAGGACCAACAGGAGGGCATTATGGGCCTCAACTAACAGCAAGAAAAGTTTATGATGCTGGATTCTATTGGCCTACAATTTACAAAGATGCACACCTTCTTTGCAAATCCTGTGATGCTTGTCAAAGGGCCGGAAAAATAAGTCAACGTGATGAAATGCCACAAAATGTCATCCAAGTATGTGAAGTATTTGACATTTGGGGTATTGACTTTATGGGTCCATTTCCAAAATCTCATAATAATCTATATATACTCGTAGCCATTGATTATGTATCTAAATGGGCGGAAGCACAAGCTCTCCCAACTAACGATGCACGAGTTGTAGTTAACTTTTTAAAACGTCTTTTTGCAAGGTTTGGAACACCGAAAGCTTTAATAAGTGATCAGGGTACTCATTTCTGTAATAATCAACTTGAGAAAGTTCTTAAAAGATATGGAGTAACTCATAAAATCTCCACCGCATATCATCCACAAACAAGTGGACAAGTTGAAAATACCAACCGAGCTTTAAAACGTATTCTAGAGAAAACCGTAGGATCAAATCCAAAGGAATGGTCCATTAAATTGGAGGATGCACTCTGGGCTTTTAGAACAGCCTACAAAACTCCAATTTGAACCACACCTTTTAGACTTGTTTATGAAAAAGCATGTCATCTTCCAGTAGAAATTGAACACAAAGCATTTTGGGCTTTGAAAACATGTAATCTTGATTTACATGAAGCTGGACGTCTACGATTAAGTCAACTAAACGAATTAGAAGAATTAAGACATGAAGCATACGAAAATTCGTTAATATATAAGGAAAGAACGAAGAAATGGCATGATAAAAGAATCATAAGTTCAAAAGAATTTAAAGAAGGAGACAGAGTTCTTCTTTTCAATTCAAGATTCAAGCTATTTCCTGGAAAATTGAAATCAAGATGGTCTGGACCATTCATAGTCAAAAGAGTTTTCCCATACGGAACGATAGAATTAATAAATTCAAATGGGATGGAATTTAAAGTTAATGGTCACAGAGTTAAACATTACATACATGGTCCGATGGAAGTCGACAACGAAGTTAATCACAATTTCGACACCACAGCTAACTAAGTGTGGGGAGAATCAAGTCTTTAAAGGATAATATGTATTTCTATTAGAGTTAGATTGTCTGTTTTCGTGAAGTTCTCGAAAATGGAACCCGAATGGTCTTTCCCTAGCAGACCCTAAAGAACTAGTCTTCTCCCCCCATTCTGAATTTTTATTTTTTTTAGGTTTTTACGAAATGAAGACTGTCTGTGAACTAAACCATGGTCTAATGCTACACGCTTTGATCACTAAACGTAATAATGACATACTACCGAGTGAATTAGTATCAGTAATCAGAGAAAGAATGGACGGAGTTAGAAAAGAATCCAGATGCGAAGATAATAAATTACAATTTGGTAAAGGAAAATCAAAATCCGCAGCGAAAAGAAGAGCACGACACCTAGAAAGATGTCACAAATGCGGAAAATGGTCACATGGAGGTAAATGTTCAAATAATCAAACCTATTCAAATACCGAATTTGTTACTTTATGCAGAGATGGACCGTTCATATGTTTAGAAGAAAAGACACTGAATGCTCGAGGTTACGCCTATGTAGCCATGGAAAACCAATTAAACCGACTATCTTATGAATGGGATAGATCATATAACTAAGAAATCTATTTCACAGGTATGTCTGTACAGTTTTTATTTTTATTTTTATTTTTAACCTTTTGATAATAAACGCTAATTTGTTCGCTAAAAAGTATTAAATTGGTATTGAATAAAATTAGGTTTGGCGACCGAAATTATTGATATCATTCAAAAATTTATTACATCACTGCGAAATTTAACGTTTATTCTTAAGGTATAAATATCTTTAATCAATCAACCCAAAATATTTCAAAAAAAATTCGTCATGAGTTAAATTAGGTCTTGGAACCGAAATTACTTTACCGAAAAGAGGGGCGCATATTTTTGATAATATTTGATTGATTAAAGTGGGATAAAAAGCCAAAAAGATTTTTAATTTTATTTTTACCATGTTTTTTAAAATTAATATTTAAATCTTAAATTAATATTGTAAACTTTGTAAAAACAATATTTAAAAAAAAAATGTAAATATTTGAAAAATTAATATAAGTTTGGTGTGAATTTATAATGTGAATTTTTAAAATTAAGTTTGGTGTGAATTTATAATGTGAATTTTTAAAATTAAGTTTGGTGTGAATTTTTAATTTTTAAAATATGAATTTTTAATTTTATGCATTTCAAATTTTAAGTTTGGTGTGAATTTTTAATATTAATTTTGAATTTTATATTTAAGTTGTGTGAATTTAAAAACAAAAATTTACTTTATCTCATTAAGTTAAAAATATGATTTTTAAAATTCGTCGTAAGTTGAAGACTAGGTCTTTGAACCGAAATTGATTTACCCGAGGGAGGGACGAGAACTTTTATTATCATTTTTAATCTTATTGAATTAAAGTATGCCAAAAACATAAAATAAAAAAAAAAAAAAAAAAAAAACCCAAAAATCTTTACTTTTAAAAACCGCGCTTTGATTTGACAAATTTTAAAATTTTGTCGAGAGACAGACTAGGACAACGATCCGAAACACCCTCGATCCTAAAGGAAAACAAAATTTTTAAAATTTAATTAATTATAAGTTTTATAAAGCATAAGGTTTTAAAAAAAAAAAAAAAACATGAAAACACTGTAGCCGGCACCCCATGCGATCGCATGGGGTTTGCACTTGGAACCCATGCGATCGCATGGGGACCAAATGCAGGTCAGAAACAAATAACAGCAGCGGGTCTGTTCTTCACCACAACACACACACATACACCCGAAACTCACCCAAAAATTCACCAATTTTCGCCATTTTTCAACCGTAATTCGTCATTTTTCTTGCTCTAATCATGCCTAGATTTTCATTCTTCAGCAAATTGGTAAAAATTACACCCCTAAACTCTATAAATTCCTAGTTTTTGTGATAATTACCAATTTTTTACCTAATGCAATTTTGTTAATTTCTAGTGTAATTAGTGATAAATTGTTAGTATTTTATGCATGTATAACCTAGATTGATGCTATTTAACATGATTTGAAGCCAAAAACTTCAAAATTTTTAGAAATCTAGGGTTTGTGTTCTTGAGCAATTTGGGACTTTTTGATATAAACAGGTTATGGCTGATTTTTGTCATGAATTATTGCTAAATTGAGTAGTGTAACATGTTTAGATAGTTAAATGATCCAAACAATGATCCTAAACATGATTTTTGGAGATTAAAGTGGACTTTTTAAGTCCAAAATTCATGAACTTGATTAATTTGATATATTTGCCATTTGAGACTTGTTTAATTATTAATAATGAATATTTTGACATGTTATTTGAGTTAAATGCTTATGAATTTTGTATACATTTTCATATGTGCTTATTTGAAAAGTGTAGAATTGTGAAAAATTGTGAAAATGTGTATAAGTTTAATTTTGATTTAACATGTTATAGTGATTGTTTTAAGTTGTTATTTTGCTAACACTAATGCATATTTGGATGCACAATTTTTGTGTTTAATGTGTTTTACAGAGAGCCGATACTGGAGGTTCAGAAGCATCATCGTCTAGACGACCAGCACCAGCACAAGAACCACAGCCAGAAATGCAACACGAACAAGAACCACAACAGGAACAACAACAGCCTGATCAGCACATACCTTATTATGATCCAGTACAGTTTGTTGATGAATTCATAGTATTCCCAATGAGGCCGCCAGTAGAATTCCCAACGATTCCTGAGCAAACTCTACATCCTAATCTGAGATTTGATAGAAGATGGAGAGATTACGAGACATATCAAAGGAACAAATTCAAATTGGTAACAAAAAATGTAGAGGTGCCAAGGGTAATTGATTGGGGCCCCTTTGGAAACGGTCCATCTAGCTGACCGTGTTAGACAGCTTTTAGTTCAAAGGTATGGCAGTTCTTCTTTTACAGATTGGGAACGTCTTTTCACCATTCGTAGACCTGTATATAAGGAATGGTGTGTTGAGTTGATGAGTACTGTATCACTTGATACAAATATAGTTAGGATAGATGATAGAAGATTTCTTAGTTTTATCCTTGGCAGTAGGATGTACAGAATGTCCATGCTGGACATGGCCAGGGCCTTACAGATATATACTCCTGGTGAGTTGCTATTACCCGATTGTACAAACTTGATTCATTATGGTGAACGGGTAGATAGTAACTTTGACGCTGACGCCATTTGGAGGCGTATGTCACATTTTGATGTTTTTACACGAGCAGGAGGACACTCCTATACACATATTGACAGAGCCGAGCTTCGTATTATTCATAGATTTTTGGCTAACTCGATTACACAAAGAGGTCATAATAAAGAAAAAATTACCTTATATGATTTATTCTACCTAAAGTGTATTCGGGATCCTAGAAGCTTTGTCAATATCCCTTAATGTGTTGCTTTTTATTTATCTAAAATGGTAGAGGGATTGCAGGACAGGAGTATAATAGGAGGAGGTATTTTTGTTACTCTCATTGAAGAGTATTTAGGTGTTGATAGGAACCAAGGGGGTCCATTACAGATTTGTAGAGAACAGGTTGAGCCCTTAGGATTGAAAGTTTATGTGGGTGCTAAGGTATTGAAAAGTAGACGTAACCAGGCAGTACCCTATGAGGGATCTCATCCTCAGGTAGAGAGAGGCTCAGACGAGGAAATGGAGGAGGCGGAAGACATTAGGGATGTCTTTCGAGATGCTATTCTTGACGTCCACGTTCGTATAGATGAGGAAGCAATGACGAACGCGGCAAGACATAGTATGTATGAGCAGTGGAACTCCGAGCGAGTATATGAGGATTATAGGCGATGCCAACACGATAGCTGGTTAGTTCATCAGCACCAAATCATGAGCCAGCTATCATATCAGGTACCAAATAACTATGTACCTACTCGACCTGCTCATTTTCCGCCACATAGCCCCGATATCCGACCACCCTTTAACCGGTATGACTATAACCAAGCCTATCAGAACACCTATAACCAACAATGGAACCCACCCGATGAGATGAACTGGAACCCCTATCCAGACTGATTTAGTTCCATTTGGTTATTTTTATGATTATTATGTTTTTATCTTTTGACTTTTTCATGTTTAAACTTATGTTATTGGATAAATTTGTGTAATTTTTATTATTTTATTATTATTGTGTACTAATATTTCATATTTAGAATTTGAAAGTGGGATATTAAGTCCCATTTCAAATTGCCATGCATGATTATACTTGTATGTATGTATATTGTCGATTGTTCAAAACAGGGTAAAACAGCGCATTTTCAAAGACTGGCATTAAGTTCAGCAAAAGCTACTAATTTTGACGACAAGATGACAAATAAATGTGATGTAACAACAGACGAAATGAACAAATGCTATGCACCATTTATCATTCAGCAAACAAACGCCAATATATTTGGAAATTTTGGTAAAATTTAATCATTTCTACGCTAATCACCCTCAATAATTTAAATTGTACTGATTTCTTGCAAATGAGGGCATTGCAAGATCTTAAGTGTGGGAAGGGGTTAAATTCTTTCGGATTTTTAAAATTTTTATCTTTATACACTTGGTTACCATTAAAAATACTAGTAACGTAGTAGTTGTATTAGAATCTAGTGCTCTCTGATAATAAAGAACAGCCCTAGTCTTATATACTGACTACCCAATTCTAGTAAAATTTTCAATTAAATGAACTCAAAATCATGTTTATACATATTTATGAACGATAAAACTAGGTGTTAACACCGAAATTATTGTAACCTCGGAAAGGACATAAATTGAGAAACAAACCAAAATGTTGAAATTCATTTAAAATGGAATAGAGGACGATAAAAAGGAAAATAAAATCCAAGTGTGGGAAAATTTACCAAGTTATCTTAAACATATGTCACATATATCTGTAACAAATAACTGAAAATACTTTTGCTTTGGACTAAACTAAACCATTTTACCCGATGAAAGAAAAGAAGAGATGGATCTACACGATGAATCAATTCCATCATTAAAAGGAAGTAAAGTCTTCCGAAAAAGACACGCGCTTCTTGATTTAGGTCAAGAAGTTGTCGTCTAGACCAGCTGCAGGTTGACGAAAAATCTAGAAAAGTCATCTCTAAAATCAGCAGGAAATCCACGGACCTCAGCATCAAACAGGGTCGCCAAGTGGTCAGATTTATCCTAACCATGAGAAGGATTTATCTCATACAATGGGGGGGCACCGTGCAAATTAGCTTGATAAGACTAATGAATCAGATCTCCAGAAAGGATAATCTCCTTAAAAGATCAAAAATCAGCTTTTAAGACTGATATTACTCAATCCTTGAGATTGACTTTAAAGATTGAGAATTACAAACTCATGGAATTCGATGATATCTAAACTCGAGCTTGAACGAGAAAATATTTTGATCAAATTAAAACCGATTTGTTTTCTGAAAACCCATTTTCAATGCGTTCATTACCATTGAACGTAAAATCCTAGGAATTCACCTGGAATTCATTAGGTCACCTGAACCAAATCGGGTGTCAACCGTAAGAACGGTGGTTGCATAGCATGGTCAGAGACAGAACCTTGTACCAGACCGAAAAATCATAAGGGTGAGCTTTACTATTGCTCCTACCAAGGATAGTAATTGCATCCGACACGTTATAGACCATAATTAAAAGCATGTCAGGGGACATTGCCTTAACAGTTGCTTGTTCAACGCTTTCCTTTACAACCGGACGGTAGTTTATCGAAAGGTAATATACGGGACAAGTAAACTGGACGTGTTGCTTTCCAAATACAAGGTTAGCAAGTGGGTGACACAAAACCGCAAGTTTTGAGCTAAAATTTTCAAATCTGAAACCCACCAAACCCACAAAAATATTTTGCAAACACCGGTGAAGGGTTATTCCGGAAAACTTATCTAGGGTAAAAGCTAGATTGAATTTTCAAAAGATCAAATATTTTCATAAAGATCCAATTTCCTTAAGGATCTACATTTTCATAGTCATGTGGGACTGTAAATCACCTTTCAAATGTGCACTTTGCTTTGGAAACCGAAAGTAAATCGGCTATTTGATTGCAAGTGTCGTTGACCTAAACCCGAGGCAACTGTGGATGACACACCCACCTTTAACCATGGTTCTATCGTTACTATCATTGTTTATACCGCCGTATAGAAATCACTGATGTACAAAGTGTGAAGAATAAAGAAGTGATTCTAGTATTTCAAGACGATATTGCTTGAGGACAAGCAACGCTCAAGTGTGGGAATATTTGATAATGCTAAAAACGAACATATATTTCATAGCATTATTCCTCAAGAAAGACATGCTTTTAGTTGCAATTGTTCTATTTACAAGTGATATTCGTTTAAATAATAAAAGGTGAAGACAAAAGACAGATTCGAAGATTTGAAGACACAAACGTCCAAAAAGCTCAAATGTACAAGATACAATTCAAAAGGTTCAATTTATTGATGAGAAACGTCTAAAAATGACAAGAGTACAAGTTACAAAACGCAAAGTACAAAATATAAAATTGTACGCAAGGACGTTCGAAAATCCGGAACCGGGACCGGAGTCAACTCTCAACGCTCGACGCAACGAACTAAAAATTACAAGTCAACTATGCACATAAATATAATATAATATTTAAATAATTCTTATAATTATTTAATATATTATATTATTTATAAAACCGTCGGCAGAAGAAAACAACCAAAAATGAGCCTCCCCAGCTGGCCATGCGATCGTATGGCCTGGAAGGCATAAATCCATGCGATCGCATGAGCCCCAGTTCCAGCCCACATGCCTATAAAAATCGAGCTTTGGTGCACCAAAAATCCATCCATCTTTCTCTTCTCTCATATATACGTAAAATATATATATATAATTTATATTTTAATTTTAATTTTAATTTTAATCCTAATAATAAGGGTATGTTAGCGAATATTGTAAGGGTGTAAGTCGAAATTCTGTCCGTGTAACGCTACGCTATTTTTAATCATTGTAAGTTATGTTCAACCTTTTTACATTAATGTCTCGTAGCTAAGTTATTATTATGCTTATTTAATCCGAAGTAATCATGATGTTGGGCTAATTACTAAAATTGGGTAATTGGGCTTTGTACCATAATTGGGGTTTGGACAAAAGAACGACACTTGTAGAAATTAGACTATGGGCTATTAATGGGCTTTATATTTGTTTAACTAAATGATAGTTTGTTAATGTTAATATAAAGATTTACAATTGGGCGTCCCTATAAATAACCATTTACACTCGATCGGACACGATGGGCGGGGTATTTATATGTACGAATAATCGTTCATTTAAACAGACACGGGAATGGATTAATAGCCACTAGAATAATTAAAACAGGGGTGAGATTATGTACAAGGACACTTGGTATAATTGATAACAAAATATTAAAACCTTGGGTTACACTCAGTCGACATCCTGGTGTAATTATTAAATAAAGTATTAAAATCTTGTTACAGTTTAAGTCCCCAATTAGTTGAAATATTTAACTTCGGGTATAAGGATAATTTGACGAGGACACTCGCACTTTATATTTATGACTGATGGACTGTTATGGACAAAAACCAGACGGACATATTAAATAATTCAGGACAAAGGACAATTAACCCATGGGCATAAAACTAAAATCAACACGTCAAACATCATGATTACGGAAGTTTAAATAAGCATAATTCTTTTATTTCGTATTTAATTTCCTTTATTTTATATTTAATTGCACTTCTAATTATCGCATTTTTATTGTTATTGTATTGCACTTTTAATTATCGTACTTTTTAATTATCGCAAGTTTATTTTATCGCACTTTTATTATTCGCAAATTCATTATCGTTATTTACTTTATGCTTTAATTTAAGTCTTGTATTTATTTTTAATATTTTACATTTGGTTTTAACTGCGACTAAAGTTTTAAAATCGACAAACCGGTCATTAAACGGTAAAAACCCCCCTTTATAATAATAATATTACTTATATATATATTTGTATTTTTATAAAAGTAAACTAATATAGCGTTAAGCTTTGTTTAAAAAGATTCCCTGTGGAACGAACCGGACTTACTAAAAACTACACTACTGTACGATTAGGTACACTGCCTATAAGTGTTGTAGCAAGGTTTAGGTATATCCATTCTATAAATAAATAAATATCTTGTGTAAAATTGTATCATATTTAATAGTATTTTCTGTAAAAATATAAGCTATTTCGTATACCACGCTGCAGACATCAAGTATTTTTGGCGCCGCTGCCGGGGATCGTCTTAAAAGCCGGAAGCGCAACGCTATAAAAAAAAGAAAAACAAAAATATAAATATTTTTTTCTTAGAGTTTGGTAAATATTTAAGTTTTATAAAGTTTCTTTATTTCTATTTTTTTTTTTATTTTGTAAAAATATAAGTTTTATTTAATTAATAAATATATTTTATATTTTACAGCAAAAACAGAAAAAAAAAATAATAAAATAAAATTTTAATCGGCCTGTACTGTAGCAGCCCAACTCTGGCCCGAAACCCTAGCCCATGCGATCGCATGGCTGGGTAACTTAGAACTCATGCGATCGCATGAGCGTATCTGACAGGCCATCATCGTACAGCAATTAATGCGATTAGGGTTTTAATTAATTATTAATTTTATTATTAACCCTAATTAAGTTTTATTATTTAATTAGTTATTAGTTTAAGTTTAATTTGTATTTTTAGTTTAATTAGTTTATTTAAATTGTAAAATTAATAGTTTTATAAAATAAATAATATAAAAATAATATTTTTATAAAAATTGTACTTTTTACAACTTTTTATATATTTTTATATTTTTTTCCTTTTTAATCGTTTTAGCGTAACTTTTGTATTTTTAGCTCATATTTAGTTTTAATTCATAGTTTTTGCCTTAGTTATTTTTACTTCTAGATTTTTAGGCTTTGCTGTAAAATCCCTTAAGTGCTTTTTCTTTAGACTAAGATTTAAGTGCTTTAGAATTTTGCGACGCCTTTTGAAGTTTTAGTTTCTTTTTAAGTTATTTCTATTTGGGATTTAGTTTTTCCTGTAAGCTTTAATATTTTTAATACGACTTTTACCTATGTATCAATTATCATTCCAATTAGTAATTTCAATTTGCGATTATAATTTTAAGTTAGTTGTAGTAATAAGGTTAGGTTAGACAAGTATTTTTAAGTTTTATAAGTTTCTTTTATTTTTCCGTCACCTTTTATTTTTCAACCATTTTTCTTTTTCGACCTTTTTCGACGAACTCTTTTTCTTTCTTATTTCTCGCTATTCTAGTTTTAGGACATAGATTTTTATTCTACTTCTTATCTAAATTTCTTAAAATTACGAAAATTTATTTTGAGTGGTTAAATTAATAGACATCAAAATTTTCTGGTTTGTAGTAATAGTTGGATTTGTACGTGGACCGAGTTATTGGAGCCAAACAGTCCTCAATTATATTGAGACCAAACGAATCCTGCCCCTCTGCTGCATCTTTTGGCTATTCGAAACGTGGGCAAAATCAGAAAAGTCTATTAATTGGATAACTTATTATAATTTTTCTTTCCTTTTTAAAACTAATAGGATATTCAGTGAATGCACCGAGCAAGACGTTCACCACCTTTTGTACGTTCACCACCTGTAACTAGATCAAGACATTTAGCAAATATAACCGCCGTTGATTTTTCTTTAGAATCGTCATCCATTCGACCAAGTACTTCAGTTCAAATTTCCGATAATCCATTTTTTGAACCCGACCTCACAATTGAGAATCCGGAGAATATTCAGGAACGGTTCGTAGATCCTGAACCACTAAACTTTCCCCCGAAACCACCAATCATTCAAACAGAGATTGTTGAGGAACGAACCATTAAATCAGAATCCTCTAGTGATTACGATTCAACAAATTCAATTATGAAGAATATGGAACCTTTAAGTATGGAAGACCGAATGAGAGCTAAACGCACTGGCCAAGGTAACGCAATTACTCATCCAGACATTAATGCGCCAGATTATGAAATCAAAGGACAAATTCTACACATGGTGACTAATCAATGCCAATTTAGTGGTGCGCCGAAGGAAGATCCAAATGAACATCTACGTACCTTTAATAGGATATGCACACTATTTAAAATCCGAGAAGTGGAGGATGAACAGATATATCTCATGTTATTTCCCTGGACTTTAAAGGGAGAAGCCAAAGATTGGTTGGAATCGTTACCTGAAGGGGCGATTGATACATGGGATGTTTTAGTTGACAAATTTCTTAAACAATTCTTTCCTGCATCTAAAGCCGTAAGACTTCAAGCAGAAATTGTTACGTTCACACAGAAGCCGAATGAAACTCTATATGAGGCGTGGACAAGATATGGAAAGTTGTTAAGAGGATGTCCGCAACATGGTTTAGACACCTGTCAAATAGTACAAATATTCTACCAAGGATGCGACATCACTACAAGGAAATACATAGATATAGCAGCTGGTGGTTCTATTATGAAGAAAACCGAAACTGATGCTTACAAAATTATTGATAACACTGCTTCCCACTCACATGAGTGGCACCAAGAAAAAGATATCATTAGATCATCTAAAGCAGCTAGAGCCGATTCTAGCCATGACTTAGATTCCATTTCCGCAAAGATAGATGCTGTGGAGAGACGAATGGAAAAGATGACTAAAGATATTCACTCAATACGAAAAGATGACTAAAATTGGGTAATTGGGCTTTGTACCATAATTGGGGTTTGGACAAAAGAATGACACTTGTGGAAATTAGACTATGGGCTATTAATGGGCTTTATATTTGTTTAACTAAATGATAGTTTGTTAATGTTAATATAAAGATTTACAATTGGGCGTCCCTATAAATAACCATTTACACTCGATCGGACACGATGGGCGGGGTATTTATATGTACGAATAATCGTTCATTTAAACGGACACGGGAATGGATTAATAGCCACTAGAATAATTAAAACAGGGGTGAGATTATGTACAAGGACACTTGGTATAATTGATAACAAAATATTAAAACCTTGGGTTACACTCAGTCGACATCCTGGTGTAATTATTAAATAAAGTATTAAAATCTTGTTACAGTTTAAGTCCCCAATTAGTTGAAATATTTAACTTCGGGTATAAGGATAATTTGACGAGGACACTCGCACTTTATATTTATGACTGATGGACTGTTATGGACAAAAACCAGACGGACATATTAAATAATTCAGGACAAAGGACAATTAACCCATGGGCATAAAACTAAAATCAACACGTCAAACATCATGATTACGGAAGTTTAAATAAGCATAATTCTTTTATTTCATATTTAATTTCCTTTATTTTATATTTAATTGCACTTCTAATTATCGCATTTTTATTGTTATTGTATTGCACTTTTAATTATCGTACTTTTTAATTATCGCAAGTTTATTTTATCGCACTTTTATTATTCGCAAATTCATTATCGTTATTTACTTTATGCTTTAATTTAAGTCTTGTATTTATTTTTAATATTTTACATTTGGTTTTAACTGCGACTAAAGTTTTAAAATCGACAAACCGGTCATTAAACGGTAAAAACCCCCCTTTATAATAATAATATTACTTATATATATATTTGTATTTTTATAAAAGTAAACTAATATAGCGTTAAGCTTTGTTTAAAAAGATTCCCTGTGGAACGAACCGGACTTACTAAAAACTACACTACTGTACGATTAGGTACACTGCCTATAAGTGTTGTAGCAAGGTTTAGGTATATCCATTCTATAAATAAATAAATATCTTGTGTAAAATTGTATCATATTTAATAGTATTTTCTGTAAAAATATAAGCTATTTCGTATACCACGCTGCAGACATCAAGTATTTTTGGCGCCGCTGCCGGGGATCGTCTTAAAAGCCGGAAGCGCAACGCTATAAAAAAAAGAAAAACAAAAATATAAATATTTTTTTCTTAGAGTTTGGTAAATATTTAAGTTTTATAAAGTTTCTTTATTTCTATTTTTTTTTTATTTTATTTTGTAAAAATATAAGTTTTATTTAATTAATAAATATATTTTATATTTTACAGCAAAAACAGAAAAAAAAAATAATAAAATAAAATTTTAATCGGCCTGTACTGTAGCAGCCCAACTCTGGCCCGAAACCCTAGCCCATGCGATCGCATGGCTGGGTAACTTAGAACTCATGCGATCGCATGAGCGTATCTGACAGGCCATCATCGTACAGCAATTAATGCGATTAGGGTTTTAATTAATTATTAATTTTATTATTAACCCTAATTAAGTTTTATTATTTAATTAGTTATTAGTTTAAGTTTAATTTGTATTTTTAGTTTAATTAGTTTATTTAAATTGTAAAATTAATAGTTTTATAAAATAAATAATATAAAAATAATATTTTTATAAAAATTGTACTTTTTACAACTTTTTATATATTTTTATATTTTTTTCCTTTTTAATCGTTTTAGCGTAACTTTTGTATTTTTAGCTCATATTTAGTTTTAATTCATAGTTTTTGCCATAGTTATTTTTACTTCTAGATTTTTAGGCTTTGCTGTAAAATCCCTTAAGTGCTTTTTCTTTAGACTAAGATTTAAGTGCTTTAGAATTTTGCGACGCCTTTTGAAGTTTTAGTTTCTTTTTAAGTTATTTCCATTTGGGATTTAGTTTTTCCTGTAAGCTTTAATATTTTTAATACGACTTTTACCTATGTATCAATTATCATTCCAATTAGTAATTTCAATTTGCGATTATAATTTTAAGTTAGTTGTAGTAATAAGGTTAGGTTAGTCAAGTATTTTTAAGTTTTATAAGTTTCTTTTATTTTTCCGTCACCTTTTATTTTTCAACCATTTTTCTTTTTCGACCTTTTTCGACGAACTCTTTTTCTTTCTTATTTCTCGCTATTCTAGTTTTAGGACATAGATTTTTATTCTACTTCTTATCTAAATTTCTTAAAATTACGAAAATTTATTTTGAGTGGTTAAATTAATAGACATCAAAATTTTCTGGTTCGTAGTAATAGTTGGATTTGTACGTGGACCGGGTTATTGGAGCCAAACAGTCCTCAATTATATTGAGACCAAACGAATCCTGCCCCTCTGCTGCATCTTTTGGCTATTCGAAACGTGGGCAAAATCAGAAAAGTCTATTAATTGGATAACTTATTATAATTTTTCTTTCCTTTTTAAAACTAATAGGATATTCAGTGAATGCACCGAGCAAGACGTTCACCACCTTTTGTACGTTCACCACCTGTAACTAGATCAAGACATTTAGCAAATATAACCGCCGTTGATTTTTCTTTAGAATCGTCATCCAGTCGACCAAGTACTTCAGTTCAAATTTCCGATAATCCATTTTTTGAACCCGACCTCACAATTGAGAATCTGGAGAATATTCAGGAACGGTTCGTAGATCCTGAACCACTAAACTTTCCCCCGAAACCACCAATCATTCAAACAGAGATTGTTGAGGAACGAACCATTAAATCAGAATCCTCTAGTGATTACGATTCAACAAATTCAATTATGAAGAATCTGGAACCTTTAAGTATGGAAGACCGAATGAGAGCTAAACGCACTGGCCAAGGTAACGCAATTACTCATCCAGACATTAATGCGCCAGATTATGAAATCAAAGGACAAATTCTACACATGGTGACTAATCAATGCCAATTTAGTGGTGCGTCGAAGGAAGATCCAAATGAACATCTACGTACCTTTAATAGGATATGCACACTATTTAAAATCCGAGAAGTGGAGGATGAACAGATATATCTCATGTTATTTCCCTGGACTTTAAAGGGAGAAGCCAAAGATTGGTTGGAATCGTTACCTGAAGGGGCGATTGATACATGGGATGTTTTAGTTGACAAATTTCTTAAACAATTCTTTCCTGCATCTAAAGCCGTAAGACTTCAAGCAGAAATTGTTACGTTCACACAGAAGCCGAATGAAACTCTATATGAGGCGTGGACAAGATATGGAAAGTTGTTAAGAGGATGTCCGCAACATGGTTTAGACACCTGTCAAATAGTACAAATATTCTACCAAGGATGCGACATCACTACAAGGAAATACATAGATATAGCAGCTGGTGGTTCTATTATGAAGAAAACCGAAACTGATGCTTACAAAATTATTGATAACACTGCTTCCCACTCACATGAGTGGCACCAAGAAAAAGATATCATTAGATCATCTAAAGCAGCTAGAGCCGATTCTAGCCATGACTTAGATTCCATTTCCGCAAAGATAGATGCTGTGGAGAGACGAATGGAAAAGATGACTAAAGATATTCACTCAATACGAAAAGATGACTAAAATTGGGTAATTGGGCTTTGTACCATAATTGGGGTTTGGACAAAAGAATGACACTTGTGGAAATTAGACTATGGGCTATTAATGGGCTTTATATTTGTTTAACTAAATGATAGTTTGTTAATGTTAATATAAAGATTTACAATTGGGCGTCCCTATAAATAACCATTTACACTCGATTGGACACGATGGGCGGGGTATTTATATGTACGAATAATCGTTCATTTAAACGGACACGGGAATGGATTAATAGCCACTAGAATAATTAAAACAGGGGTGAGATTATGTACAAGGACACTTGGTATAATTGATAACAAAATATTAAAACCTTGGGTTACACTCAGTCGACATCCTGGTGTAATTATTAAATAAAGTATTAAAATCTTGTTACAGTTTAAGTCCCCAATTAGTTGAAATATTTAACTTCGGGTATAAGGATAATTTGACGAGGACACTCGCACTTTATATTTATGACTGATGGACTGTTATGGACAAAAACCAGATGGACATATTAAATAATTCAGGACAAAGGACAATTAACCCATGGGCATACAACTAAAATCAACACGTCAAACATCATGATTACGGAAGTTTAAATAAGCATAATTCTTTTATTTCATATTTAATTTCCTTTATTTTATATTTAATTGCACTTCTAATTATCGCATTTTTATTGTTATTGTATTGCACTTTTAATTATCGTACTTTTTAATCATCGCAAGTTTATTTTATCGCACTTTTATTATTCGCAAATTCATTATCGTTATTTACTTTATGCTTTAATTTAAGTCTTGTATTTATTTTTAATATTTTACATTTGGTTTTAACTGCGACTAAAGTTTTAAAATCGACAAACCGGTCATTAAACGGTAAAAACCCCCCTTTATAATAATAATATTACTTATATATATATTTGTATTTTTATAAAAGTAAACTAATATAGCGTTAAGCTTTGTTTAAAAAGATTCCCTGTGGAACGAACCGGACTTACTAAAAACTACACTACTGTACGATTAGGTACACTGCCTATAAGTGTTGTAGCAAGGTTTAGGTATATCCATTCTATAAATAAATAAATATCTTGTGTAAAATTGTATCATATTTAATAGTATTTTCTGTAAAAATATAAGCTATTTCGTATACCACGCTGCAGACATCAGTTGCCATTTATGGGTAAGCTTGTAGATCTCGAATGCCATGACTTAGATTTTGGTCAAGAGTCCTGGGCCCCCGATTACATCTGGTCATTCCTGACTTATTTGATAGCAACGAAGTTTGAGTAAAGTTATACAACGTCTTGCTAAAGATTAACCCGAACTTTCTAAAATTGGAAAATTACTATAAGTGGAAACTTTTCATAAATAGTAACCTTCCGAAAATGGAAATTCTTTAGTGAACCATTACTATCGACATAGTACTATATACTATTGTCTGTTAAGCAATGTCTGATCATACGTTCTATCTCTAGGTTGAGATCTCGGTCACGTCCTTCCGTTCAATTCTTTCGTGGAATACTCTTTTGTGCTACTAAGGTGATTTTCATAGCCCCACTTTTACTGTTTACTTAACTATTTATAACTTTTGGGGTGAGACACATGCTTGCTTTATAACTGTTTTACACTTAGACACAAGTACTAAATTGTTAACTAGGCTGTCATGCTTTGATTCATGCTAAATCCCTACCGCAATATCGTCAATTGCTACGTTTAAATGCAAACTTAATTATTGTGAGTAGGCCTATTGAGAGTAACGTCTCTAACCATTCGACCGTTGATCTTTAGTTACATAATAATGATTCCACGACACTGACAGTACAAGGTGTCATAGGGTAAACTTGTTTAGTAGCGATATTACAAAATGCAGCAACACTTTTAGATTGATATTTCTATATCAATCAACTTTAAACTAAATCTTGTGGTCTAAAACTTTGGATATTATTTATAAACCTGTGAATTTCACTCAACCTTTTTGGTTGACACTTTAAGCATGTTTTGTCTCAGGTGATGATTGAGCTAGCTGTTTGCAACTTTGTGATGATAGATTTGATGCTTGCATGGAGTCCACATCGCATATTATATTTTAGTTCATAAACATTTATTTTACGTTTTAATAATAATGTAAACATGTATTACTGCTTCCGCTGTTTTATTAACAAAGGTTTTATTTAAAAAGTCTTATATAGAGTCGTTCTCGTTTATACAACTGTGTTATGATATGATTGGTCACAATTACCCCTGGTCCATTTTGGGGGGTGTGACAGATTGGTATCAGAGCAGAATTGTTGTAGAGAACCAGGATTGCATTTTATGTGTGCCTTATACAATTAGGTACCTTAGCAATGTAGGACTACAACTTTCCTTGACTATAGTGCCTTTAATTGTTGCCTTTAACTGTTAAATGCTACACTATACTTTAGAAATTTTACTTATCTTAGAATGCCGAGCCAACCTAAGAACTCTGCTCACTTTCCTAAGCACTATTCAATTCCGCCACCACATTTAAATGCAACACCTCTCTCGACATTCCTATATCATCTATCATAGTTTTGTGTATTACATATGTATTACATGAAATGTTATCCATGATTTTTGAAACTCCTATATTTGTTACTATTCATACTCAAACGTATATAACCTCCTTGTTATATCATGTACCTATATGCTTTATGCCTTTATGCATCGGTTTGCGAATCGGAAAATGTCATTGAGTTATCGAGAATCTCAAAGACATTATAATGTCATCACTACTCATATTCATTACTTTTAAATCTTTGATTTCTCTTTATTTTTTATCATTGAATTTTCTTGACGTATGGCGTCTACGAAACTCTAGAATGGAAGGGTTTGGATTACCGATTTAAAGGATCCTATAGCTCAAGCCCCTAGACCTGAATAGGCCATTACGAATTGAAAGTTTTTAATCGAAAGATTATCAGATTACATACTTATCATTTTATGATCTCGACACGTCATACTGCTATTATTGGAGTATAGACACATCATATCTTATTATATCTTATCATATCTATCTTAATAGACTTTGTCTAACACTTTTCCTAAATTTCCTCCGTAAATTACGAAAATCTTTTTGCTATATATATGTATATCAAGAAGACAACTATATCATTCAATATTCAACACTCATCTTATAACAAAAACCCTTATTCCGATCAGATAATATGGATTTTTCACTTGATTCCTCGAACTCCTCAAGCTCTAATGGCAGCGTAACCAGAATGAACCAACCAATTAGTCATCACCTTTTCTGGATGAATTGGGGGTGGGTTCGTAGTCTACTTAATCAATGGAGAAGTGAAGAAGGTGATCCTTTTCACCCACCACATTGCCCTATTGGCGAAGAACCTGAAGCACTTACCGGCGAACCCGTTCGGAACACTATTTTCACCCTCATTTCCAGGATATCCCGTCACGAATATATAATATCTAGAATTTCAAATCTTATTCATCCCCTTGTCCGAACCACCAATCATCCCGAAATAATAGAAGAAGTCAACGAGCTTCGCGCTCGAGTAGTGGCTTTAGAAAATATGGTGCAAAACCTACGAGCACCAGCAGCATAACCAGCACCACCAGTACCATCAGCATCACCACCAACAGCATCAGCTTCACCAACAACAACATCTGCATTCCACGCCTCAACATCACACTCAGTACCTCAAACATTAACATCATACGCCCCATAGATACCAACGAATATTAGTAATAATGAGTTAAAATGTATTGACTCATTCTTCCTGAAGAATTATATATGTATACTTTATATCAGTGTTGTAAAAAACAGAAAAAACGGGGGTGTAGACGGGGGTGTAGATGGATTTTGGAGTGCCCCGTCCCGTTTATACATAAAACGTTTGAAAAAACGGAAATCGGCCAAAAACGGTCAAAAGACGGTCAAACACGGTCCGAGACGGGAAAAAACGGGTTTTTCTGATTTTTTTCAAGTTTTTTTTTTTTAAAAAAATATTAAACGTTGTGCTATTACTTAGGGTTTCTTTTTTTATATTTGAAATGTTGAAGTATTTAAACATGTGTGAAATGCTTATGTTTGGAATAATGTAATGTACAATATATATATAATATATAACATTTTTATTTAAAAGTCAACGTTAGTCAACATCCGTCTCGACCCCGTCTCGACCGTCTCGACCCCGTCTCGCGTCTTTTGCAACCTTGCTTTATATATATATGGTTTGGAACAATAAAAAATCTTTTCACACTAAGCTATTACGTGTGAATCTTAACTAGTAAATACTACTCGGTTAATTCATATCACTAATATGCTATGTTGTACATCCTTCGTTAATGACTTAACAATCGTTAATCACTGCTTCAGCACAATAAACTCTATTTTCATAATAAATCAAGTGTATTATTCAAATACATGTTTGATTTTACACTTCCATTTTCGATGTACTTAAAACTTTCTAGAAAACATTATTCGTGCCTTGTGAATTTCATAAGAAATCCACGAGCACCAACATCATATACCGAGGTATATCAATAACAATGAACGATGAAGTATTGATGCATAACTCCATTAAAGAAATATTCCGCGATGATTATGTAATCTCTCAAGTTTTGAAGATCATTTATTCTTGTTCCAACCGCAAATCAACTGATTTTAATATTATATTAACTCATTAAATCTATATTATATTTGAAGAATACATATATGAACGTATATCTCCATAAATATTGTAATTAAAGTTCTTTTGTACAAACTGTTAATTGTGAAAATATTTTAACGGGTAGGTAATACCCGAGAAATATTTATATCTCACATTAATATGTTGCATTGTACATTCTTCAATTCTGATTCAATAATCAGTAACTATACTACTTACGTTCACAAGATATATGTATCCGTTTAAAATGTCCCGTTCATATTGATTATAAATGTTCCATATTAATTGATTTCGTCGCGAGGTTTTGACCTCTATATGAAATGTTTTTCAAAAACTGCATTCATTTTTAAAACAACCATAACCTTTATTTTATCGATAAAAGTTTAAAAGCATTACGTATATTATCAAATAATGATAATCTAAAATATACTGTTTACACACGACCATTACATAATGGTTTACATTAAGAATATATTACATCAAAAATAAGTTTCTTGAATGCAGTTTTTACATAATATCATACAAGCATGGACTCCAAATCTTGTCCTTATTTTAGTATGAAACAACGGAAGCTCTTAATAATCACCTGAGAATAAACATGCTTAAAACGTCAACAAAAATGTTGGTGAGTTATAGGTTTAACCTATATATTATCAAATCATAATAATAGACCACAAGATTTCATATTTCAATATACATCCCATACATAGAGATAAAAATCATTCATATGGTGAACAACTAGTAACTGACATTAACAAGATGCATATAAGAATATCCCCTATCATTCCGGGAAATCCTTCGGACATGATAAAAACGAATTCGAAGTACTAAAGCATCCGGTACTTTGGATGGGGTTCGTTAGGCCCAATAGATCTATCTTTAGGATTAAAGTCAATTAGTAGATCGGTTTACTAATTCTTAGGCTACCAAGCAAAAGGGGCATATTCGGCTTCGATCATTCACCCATATAATGTAGTTTCAATTACTTGTGTCTATTTCATAAAACATTTATAAAACTGCATGTATTCTCATCCCAAAATATTAGATTTTAAAAGTGGGACTATAACTCACTTTCACATATTTTTACTTCGTCGGGAAGTAAGACTTGGCCACTGGTCGATTCACGAACCTATAACAAATATGTACATATATATCAAATTATGTTCAAAATATATTTACAACACTTTTAATACATTTTGATATTTTAAGTTTATTAAGTCAGATGTCCTCGTTAGTAACCTACAACTAGTTGTCCACAGTTAGATGTACAGAAATAAATCGATATATATTATCTTGAATCAATCCACGACCCAGTGTATACACGTCTCAGGCTAGATCACAACTCAAAGTATATATATTTTTGGAATCAACCTCAACCCTGTATAGCTAACTCTAACATTACTGCATATAGAGTGTCTATGGTTGTTCCAAATAATATATATACATGGGTCGATATGATATGTCAAAACATTTGCATACGTGTCTATGGTATCTCAAGATTACATAATATATTAGAATACATGTATAATACAATATAAGTTAGCTAGGATATGATTTGTATAGAATTGTTAATATTTCCCGTAGCTACAAAAATCAAAAAATATCCAATCTTGTTTTACCCATAACTTCTTTATTTTAAATCCGTTTTGAGTGAATCAAATTGCTATGGTTTAATATTGAACTATATTTTATGAATATAAACAGAAAAAGTATAGGTTTATAGTTGGAAATATAAGTTACAAGTCGTTTTTGTAAGAGGTAGTCATTTCAGTCGAAAGAACGACGTCTTGATGGCCATTTTGAAAAACATACTTCCACTTTGAGTTTAACCATGATTTTTGGATATAGTTTCATGTTCATAAGAAAAATTATTTTCCCAGAAGAACAACTTTTAAATCAAAGTTTATCATAGTTTTTAATTATCAAACCCAAAACAGCCCGCGGTGTTACTACGACGGCGTATGTTCGATTTTACGGTGTTTTTCGTGTTTCCAGGTTTTAAATCATTAAGTTAGTATATCATATAGATATATAACATGTGTTTAGTTGATTTTAAAAGTCAAGTTAGAAGGATTAACTTTTGTTTGCGAACAAGTTTAGAATTAACTAAACTATGTTCTAGTGATTTCAAGTTTAAACCTTCGAATAAGATAGCTTTATATGTATGAATCGAATGATGTTATGAACATCATTACTACCTCAAGTTTTGTGGATAAACCTACTGGAAAAGATACAAATGGATCTAGCTTCAAAGGATCTTGGATGGCTTGAAAGTTCTTGAAGTAGAATCATGACACGAAAACAAGTTCAAGTAAGATTTCCACTCGAAATAAGATTGTTATAGTTATAGAAATTGAATCAAAGTTTGAATATGAGTATTACCTTGTACTAGAAAGATATCTTACTGTAAATAAGAAAGACTTCTTGAGGTTGGATGATCACTCTACAAGATTGGAAGTAAGCTAGCAAACTTGGAAGTATTCTTGATTTTATGAAACTAGAACTTGTAGAATTTATGAAGAACACTTTGAACTTGAAGATAGAACTTGAGAGAGATCAATTAGATGAAGAAAATTGAAGAATTAAAGTGTTTGTAGGTGTTTTTGGTCGTTGGTGTATGGATTAGATATAAAGGATATGTAATTTTGTTTTCATGTAAATAAGTCATGAATGATTACTCATATTTTTGTAATTTTATGAGATATTTCATGCTAGTTGCCAAATGATGGTTCCCACATGTATTAGGTGACTCACATGGGCTGCTAAGAGCTGATCCTTGGAGTGTATATACCAATAGTACATACATCTAAAAGCTGTGTATTGTACGAGTACGAATACGGGTGCATACGAGTAGAATTGTTGATGAAACTGAACGAGGATGTAATTGTAAGTATTTTTGTTAAGTAGAAGTATTTTGATAAGTGTCTTGAAGTGTTTCAAAAGTGTATGAATACATATTAAAACACTACATGTATATACATTTTAACTGAGTCGTTAAGTCATCGTTAGTCGTTAGATGTAAATGTTGTTTTGAAACCTTTAGGTTAACGATCTTGTTAAATGTTGTTAACTCATTGTTTATTATATCTAAAGAGATGTTAAATTATTACATTATCATGATATTATGATATATTAATATATCTTAGTATGATATATATACATTTAAATATCGTTACAACGATAATCGTTACATATATGTCTCGTTTCGAAATCATTAAGTTAGTAGTCTTGTTTTAACATATGTAGTTCATTGTTAACACACTTAATGATATATTTAAATATCATTTTATCATGTTAAATATAGTGTATCAATATCTTAATATGATACATATGTATTAAGTAGACGTTATCATAACGATAATCGTTATATATATCATTTCGAGTTTCTTAACTTAGTAATCTCATTTCTTATGTATATCACACATTGTTAATATACTTAGTGAGATACTTACTCATCATACTTTCATGTCAACCATATATATATATATATATGTCTATATATACCACAACATGTAGTTTTTATAAATTTGTAACGTTCGTGAATCGCCGGTCAACTTGGGTGATCAATTGTCTATATGAAACTTATTTCATTTAATCAAGTCTTAACAAGTTTGATTTCTTAACACGTTGGAAATATTTAGTCATGTAAATATCAATCTCAATTAATATATATAAACATGGAAAAGTTCGGGTCACTACACCGTTCACTAAAGAACAACCATTTTCGTACAAATTCAATTACATATTATAATTTTGACATATCAAAATCCAAGTAAAGCTTTAGCAGGTGTTATCTTCCTAAATATTACTAAATTGATATATATATTCACTCGTATTTTGTGATGAATTATCACGTCAAACCACCAAAATTAGAACCATTGATGGTTACATCCTACGCTTAAACACTTCAAATTCAAAATTCTTGAAAATACCTCGGATTGATAATCAATGATTCAGATTCGTTAACCTTGAGAATGCTGACGAAGCAGCAAAAGCTATAGGTGGTCTTAATGGCCAAACGTTTGATGATAAAGAATGACATATTGAAAAAGCTCAGATTTAGAACTGAAAAACGGATTGAGCTAACCATGAAGGAGACCATGGATAAATCACAAGGACTAAACCTGTAATCAAAGAATCTAGATGATTCGAATTCTGATGAAAACCACAAAAGATCTCCTTACGCAGTCTAAATCCTTACAGAAGAATTTTCCTCATTATCATTGGATCTTAGAAAATTCTAAGATATCATCGTATCTTTCGTTATAAATATCCTCTATATTTCTGAAGATACCTTCATAACTATTCTTGTCCGAAATTATTTATCACTTCGCACTATCTGTGTTACATAATAAAGGAAACTGTTTTAGTTTCTATATTTCTATAACATACAAGTTTAAATTTTGAATGATTTGAGGTAGTGTTGGGAATTGAAGCATGAGTTAGTATAATATAATGACGTCAGGCCAACGTGATTATATTACAGTAAGTCATGCTAAATTTTTAATGGAAGATGATGATTCATAGACTTTATAATCATCATTTACCATGTTACATGACTTTTACATTCTACTTAACCTCTAAACATATCAAGAACATATATTCTTGATAGTTCTATCCTTAGTAATTCTAGTAATTTGACAAATCAAATTGTGCTATTACCTTTCCTTCTGCTTTGTATGTTATGATCATTCGAAACTCCATACCTACGAATTCTAGACCATTATTCGCTTGACTTGAAGTCGGGAAGGAAAAACAAGAGCATAGAGCTCCGACATATAAGGGAAAATATAAAGCTCGATAACAACACGAATATTACAAACCGTGTATATCAATGCGTATAGCAACATAAAGACACGGGAGAATTAAAAACACTATAACCCCAAGGTAATTGTAGAAGTAAACAGATTCCTCTAGGGGTAAATGAAAAAGAAGAATGACAGAAACGATAGTCAGAAAAATATCCAGGATAAGAACTGAATGGAGCATTTTCACAATCTTTGGAAGTATGAATTGAGAAAGAAAGTATAGAAGTGGTGAAGATAATTTATAGCAAAATTCTAGACACAACAATCAAGGCAATTTTAATTTTCTTAATTACTGGAGAATCAAATCTTATACAGATTATAAAGATTTCTTTTAAATCCCTTGAATTCCGAAAATCACCTTTAATTATGACAAAAGTTAAGGCAAACTAATATTTCCTTATTTCAAACTTTTAAGATAACTTCATTTATACTCTTTCTATAATCGAATCGTTTTATCCATATTACCCAATGTTGATAAAACAATATTTTCAACTCATATTCATCATTCTTGTTGTAAAGAATGACAATCTCTATCAAATTTCACGACTATGATTTTCATGAACTCCTCTCTATTTTGTCTACCCTAGCGTGGTGGCATAAACGCTCAAGGTTTAAATGAGCTCGATATTATTCATAACACATTTTATATATCCAATTTACTGGAATGACTTGTATAACATCATCATTTTGAATGATCTTCGCATTAATAATAAAATGCACTTCGTAGAAGAACTTGTAGAAATTATGGTTTGTATGATTTTAATTCTTGAAACAGAACAATATTCTATCTGTTGGAATTCACGCAAGGCCCCGAGCATACCTGGGAACGTGAAAACCAAATAAAACGTAAATATCCTCGTCTATGTACGAACAACACCGATTAATGGCAACAACTAAATTTCGGGACGAAATTTCTTTTAACGGGTAGGTACTATAACAACCCTCATATTTTCATACCTGAATTGACTAATTTGACTACAGAGTTGTTATCCATACGTAATATATAATTAAATTTGACATTGATCAAATATTTATTTTTAGTCGACACTTTTTGTTAACTAAAGTTTACACTAATTATATAAAATAACTTTAGTTAATATTAATATTAATGCGTATTATATTTAAAACTATATGAAACATAATTATTAATTAAATGATAAGTTATTTTAATCATTATATATATATTTTTAGCTTATAAAAAAAGAGATTTTTTTTATAAATTAAATAATGAGCCCATGAATTTTGACTAAATATTTTCAAAAACAAAAACTTATTAAAAACATTTTTAACATGTTTTTATTTTTTGTCAAAATTGGCACCTTTATTTTATTTATATTTTTTCTTTTCACCAACCATTTTTTTTCTATAATTATTCACTTTCATTTCATAAAAACTTGTATCAAATCTTTGGAAAAACTCTCTCACAAACTTGGAAAAGTACTTGAGGTATTTTCTATATTTTTTATCGAATTGCTTTTATTTTTTTGTATATTCTTTAAAAATTCAAATTTATTAAATATAAATTATTTTTACATGTTATAATTAATATTATAAGTATTATGATGTATAAAAATAATTTTAATAATTTATGGAATATTATTTATAATTAAATACGAATTATGTAGTATTTAAACATAAAAACAATATAAAATTGGTAATAAAATATTAATTAGTAATTGAATTAATTATAAATTTTTTTTGAGATTATTATAAATTTATAAACAAGCAAAAATTATAAAAATTAAATAAATGGGATGATTAGTATTTAAAAAGAATTTACTTTTGCATTATTCTAAACCGAGAGAAATAATAAAGAAAATACAAAATAAATACAAACGTGTATTAAATATTTTTTTAAAATTTTTATATGATTAGTAGCATCACTAGATACTTTAAAAAAAATATAAAAATTATTTTTAAATTATTTTTCCTATTTATTTAATTATAAGCCGATTACAATGGTTAAATAATTAGAAAACATTAAATAAATAATATTTTGATATAAAATTTGATTTAATAATTTTTAAAATTTTTTTACATAATATAGAACCTATAAAAAATATATAATTATTTATTTAGGTTGATTTAATATTTATTACCTAATTAAATTTGATTAATATAAACCGAGTATATATATAAAGAAAAGTGGGAAATAAATACAAAAACTTGATAAAATTATTTTTATAAAATATCCTACTGAATTGTATAATTAACTAAGTTTATAAAAATTATAAATATAATATTTAATAAATTAATATTCGAATTAACATATATTAGTATGATTTTCGATTAACATAAGTATATTACATATACTAAATTAATATTATTATTATAACTTACGGTTAATAACTAAGTATACTATATAATAAAGTATAATGCTTATAATGTAAGTTAATAACAATACATTATTAATAAACACTTATTTTATAACTATACTAATTTAATAATAATAACTTATAGTATATAATATAAGATAATCAAATTGTTAATACATTAATAAATATAATATAACATATATAATAATATATAAACCTAAAGTGAAGGTTAATCAAAGATAATGTACAATTCATGTGAACTTCATCGCTACTCACGGTCGTAAGTGAATGATGTCTAGGTTGCCATTTATGGGTAAGCTTGTGGATCTCGAATGCCATGACTTAGATTCTGGTCAAGAGTCCTGGGCCCTCGGTTACATCTGGTCATTCCTGACTTATTTAATAGCAATGAAGTTTGAGTAAAGTTATACAACGTCTTGCTAAAGATTAACCCGAACTTTCTAAAATTGGAAAATTACTATAAGTGGAAACTTTCCATAAATAGTAACCTTCCGAAAATGGAAAGTCTTTAGTGAACCATTACTATCAACATAGTACTATATACTATTGTCTGTTAGGCAATGTCTGATCATACGTTCTATCTCTAGGTTGAGATCTCGATCACGTCCTTCCATTCAATTCTTTCGTGGAATACTCTTTTGTGCTACTAAGGTGATTTTCATAGCCTCACTTTTACTGTTTACTTAACTATTTATAACTTTTGGGGTGAGACACATGCTTGCTTTATAACTGTTTTACACTTAGACACAAGTACTAAATTGTTAACTATGCTATCATGTTTTGATTCATGCTAAATCCCTACCGTAATATCGTCAATTGCTACGTTTAAATGCAAACTTAATTATTGTGAGTAGGCCTATTGAGAGTAACGTCTCTAACCATTCGACCGTTGGTCTTTGGTTACATAATAATGATTCCACGACACTGACAGTACAAGGTGTCATAGGGTAAACTTGTTTAGTAGCGATATTACAAAATGCAGCAACACCTTTAGATTGATATTTCTATATCAATCAACTTTAAACTAAATCTTGTGGTCTAAAACTTTGGATATTATTTATAAACCTGTGAATTTCACTCAACCTTTTTGGTTGACATTTTAAGCATGTTTTGTCTCAGGTGATGATTGAAATGTCCCGTTCTTATTGATTAAAAACGTTCCATATTAATTGATTTCGTTACGAGGTTTTGACCTCTATATGAGACGTTTTTCAAAGACTGCATTCATTTTAAAACAAACCATAACCTTTATTTCATCAATAAAGGTTTAAAAAGCTTTACGTAGATTATCAATAATGATAATCTAAAATATCCTGTTTACACACGACCATTACATAATGGTTTACAATACAAATATGTTACAACAAAATAAGTTTCTTGAATGCAGTTTTTACACAATATCATACAAGCATGGACTCCAAATCTCGTCCTTATTTAAATATGCGACAGCTGAAGCTCTTAGTATTCACCTGAGAATAAACATGCTTTAAACGTCAACAAAAATGTTGGTGAGTTATAGGTTTAACCTATATATATCAAATCGTAACAATAGACCACAAGATTTCATATTTCAATACACATCCCATACATAGAGATAAAAATCATTCATATGGTGAACACCTGGTAACCGACATTAACAAGATGCATATATAAGAATATCCCCATCATTCCGGGACACCCTTCAGATATGATATAAATTTCGAAGTACTAAAGCATCCGGTACTTTGGATGGGGTTTGTTAGGCCCAATAGATCTATCTTTAGGATTCGCGTCAATTAGGGTGTCTGTTCCCTAATTCTTAGATTACCAGACGTAATAAAAAGGGGCATATTCGATTTCGATAATTCAACCATAGAATGTAGTTTCACGTACTTGTGTCTATTTTGTAAATCATTTATAAAACCTGCATGTATTCTCATCCCAAAAATATTAAATTTTAAAAGTGGGACTATAACTCACTTTCACAGATTTTTACTTCGTCGGGAAGTAAGACTTGGCCACTGGTTGATTCACGCACCTATAACAATATATACATATATATCAAAGTATGTTCAAAATATATTTACAACACTTTTAATATATTTTGATGTTTTAAGTTTATTAAGTCAGCTGTCCTCGTTAGTAACCTACAACTAGTTGTCCACAGTTAGATGTACAGAAATAAATCGATAAATATTATCTTGAATCAATCCACGACCCAGTATATACGTATCTCAGTATTGATCACAACTCAAACTATATATATTTTGGAATCAACCTCAACCCTGTATAGCTAACTCCAACATTCACATATAGAGTGTCTATGGTTGTTTCGAAATATATATAGATGTGTCGACATGATAGGTCGAAACATTGTATACGTGTCTATGGTATCTCAAGATTACATAATATACAATACAAGTTGATTAAGTTATGGTTGGAATAGATTTGTTACTAATTTTCACGTAGCTAAAATGAGAAAAAATTATCCAATCTTGTTTTACCCATAACTTCTTCATTTTAAATCCGTTTTGAGTGAATCAAATTGCTATGGTTTCATATTGAACTCTATTTTATGAATCTAAACAGAAAAAGTATAGGTTTTTAGTCGGAAAAATAAGTTACAAGTCGTTTTTGTAAAGGTAGTCATTTCAGTCGAAAGAACGACGTCTAGATGACCATTTTAGAAAACATACTTCCACTTTGAGTTTAACCATAATTTTTAAATATAGTTTCATGTTCATAATAAAAATCATTTTCTCAGAATAACAACTTTTAAATCAAAGTTTATCATAGTTTTTAATTAACTAACCCAAAACAGCCCGCGGTGTTACTACGACGCCGTAAATCCGATTTTACGGTGTTTTTCGTGTTTCCAGGTTTTAAATCATTAAGTTAGCATATCATATAGATATAGAACATGTTTTTAGTTGATTTTAAAAGTCAAGTTAGAAGGATTAACTTTTGTTTGCGAACAAGTTTAGAATTAACTAAACTATGTTCTAGTGATTACAAGTTTAAACCTTCGAATAAGATAGCTTTATATGTATGAATCGAATGATGTTATGAACATCATTACTACCTTAAGTTCCTTGGATAAACCTACTGGAAAAGAGAAAAATGGATCTAGCTTCAACGGATCCTTGGATGGCTCGAATTTCTTGAAGCAGAATCATGACACGAAAACAAGTTCAAGTAAGATCATCACTTGAAATAAGATTGTTATAGTTATAGAAATTGAACTAAAGTTTGAATATGATTATTACCTTGTATTAGAATGATAACCTACTGTAAGAAATAAAGATTTCTTGAGGTTGGATGATCACCTTACAAGATTGGATGTGAGCTAGCAAACTTGAAAGTATTCTTGATTTTATGTAACTAGAACTTGTAGAATATATGAAGAACACTTAGAACTTGAAGATAGAACTTGAGAGAGATCAATTAGATGAAGAAAATTGAAGAATGAAAGTGTTTGTAGGTGTTTTTGGTCGTTGGTGTATGGATTAGATATAAAGGATATGTAATTTTGTTTTCATGTAAATAAGTCAGAATGATTACTCATATTTTTGTAATTTTATGAGATATTTCATGCTAGTTGCCAAATGATGGTTCCTACATGTGTTAGGTGACTCACATGGGCTGCTAAGAGCTGATCATTGGAGTGTATATACCAATAGTACATACATCTAAAAGCTGTGTATTGTACGAGTACGAATTGTTGATGAAACTGAACGAGGATGTAATTGTAAGCATTTTTGTTAAGTAGAAGTATTTTGATAAGTGTATTGAAGTCTTTCAAAAGTGTATAAATACATATTAAAATACTACATGTATATACATTTTAACTGAGTCGTTAAGTCATCGTTAGTCGTTACATGTAAGTGTTGTTTTGAAACCTTTAGGTTAACGATCTTGTTAAATGTTGTTAACCCAATGTTTATAATATCAAATAAGATTTTAAATTATTATATTATCATGATATTATCATGTATGAATATCTCTTAATATGATATATATACATTAAATGTCTTTACAACGATAATCGTTACATATATGTCTCGTTTAAAAATCATTAAGTTTGTAGTCTTGTTTTTTACATATGTAGTTCATTGTTAATATACTTAATGATATGTTTACTTATCATAGTATCATTTTAACTATATTTATATCCATATATATGTCATCATATAGTTTTTACAAGTTTTAACGTTCGTGAATCACCGGTCAACTTGGGTGGTCAATTGTCTATATGAAACATATTTCAATTAATCAAGTCTTAACAAGTTTGATTGCTTAACATGTTGGAAACATTTAATCATGTAAATATCAATCTCAATTAATATATATAAACATGGAAAAGTTCGGGTCACTACAATGATTGAGCTAGCTGTTTGCAACTTTGTGATGATAGATTTAATGCTTGCATGGAGTCCATATCGCATATTATATTTTAGTTCATAAACATTTAGTTTATGTTTTAATAATAATGTAAACATGTATTACTGCTTCCGCTGTTTTATTAACAAAGGTTTTATTTAAAAAGTCCCATATAGAGTCGTTCTCGTTTATACAACTGTGTTATGATATGATTGGTCACAATTACCCCTGGTCCATTTTGGAGGGTGTGACATTTTGGGTTTCGTTCGGGCATTCGGGCCACAGGGATTTAATCATTTAGCATGTTGGGCTAGTGGGGCCCACCCCACACCCCACCAATCAGCCGAAGCAATGGGGAGGGGGTATACCCCTCTTGATTTTCCATTTTACTTTCATAATTCATTTTAACACTTCACATTTTCTAAACCTAGCAAGTTACTCTCTTCCTCCCTTTCTTTCTTTGTGGCCGTCACCCATATCAACCATCATCATCATCACCATCAATTGATTTCAAGCTTGGATCCTCTAATTATTTACATAAATGCTTTCTACACGATCTCCTCTACACATCTACATCACTTGATTCTTGATTAGGGTAAAAACCCTAACCCTAGATTTTTAATTTTTCTTTATTTTTCTGTATTTTGATGTTATATTGATAGTATGATGATTACATGTTATTGTATTGATGATTGTATGCGTAGAATTGCTCGATTATATATGTTTTCGGTTCGATTAATTTGGGACAGCAGCATTTTCGTTCATTTTTGGTTATATAACTGTTATGAAAGTGAAAATAAAGAGTCTAGATGAGTTCCTCTCATCAATACATTAATTTTAGACTCCGGATTCATGTCATTTCGATTCCCAGAGCTCTAGATATGATTAAAATGGTATTTTGTTAAGATTAAAATGTTAAAACGAAATGAACCAGGTTGCGTCCGACTTTGTGACCATCTTTGGTGTCTTTAGGATGTACTAGTGAGTTAGGATTGATGATGGGATGAACTTTCATGTTCGGGTCATCGAAATTCGAGCCACGGATCACCCGTTATGATTAAAACATGATTTTGAACGGATTAAAGTTCCAAGTGGTGTAATGGCTGATCATCATGACTTGGTTACTGTTCTTGGAGTGTTATTGAGTGCACCAAAGTGTCAGGTGATTTGATTAGGCGGAGATATATATAAGGCTCGCCGAAAACCGACACCCGGGCTCAAGATATGACCCGATGAACTTTTAATTAAAACTTATGGTTAATTATTAAAACTTATGATATAAATAATGATTTTCATTATTATTAAATTACTTATGATATAAAAAGTAATTATTATAATTTAAGACTTATGATATATATTTATTATATCATTTATTAATTACTTAGGATTTAATTAAACTTTTAATTAAACTTATGATTAATAATACTTTTATTATTAATGAAAAATACTTATGATAAGTATTAAACTTATATTATGAGATTATTATCATAAGACTTATAATAAGGAGTAATTAATTATTTAATTATTATAAGACTTAGTTATTATTTAATTATAATTTAATTATTAAATACTTATGATTTAATAATTATAATTAAAAACTTATGATATGATTAATAATTCATTATTAATTAATAATACTTATGATATGATTTAAAATTTATTATTAATTAATAATACTTATAATATGACTAATATTTAATTAATTAATTAAATACTTATGTTATATTAATTATATCATTTAAACTTATGTTAACTTTAATAATTCAATTTAATTTAATTAGACTTATGTTATGACATAATTATACATATATGACTCTAATTAACATTATAACCTATATTAATATTATAACTTATACTTTTAAAAATTAACGTTGACTATGTTTGACCAAGATTGACTTTGAGTTGACTTTCGATTGACTTTGACTTTCAGTTGACTTTTGTTGACTTTCTAATTAAGGAAACTTTCCTAACTTAATAACTTTCTAAAAATGGAAACTTTCTAAATTTGGAAACTTTCCAAAAATAGAAACTTTCCTAAAATAGAAACTTTCCTAAAATAGAAACTTTTCAAAAATAGAAACTTTCCAAAAATGAAAACCTGCTAAAAATAGAAACTTTCTAAAAATAGAAAGTGTATGTCCGTACGCTGTTCCGATCAAACCGATGCATGTTGAGTATTGTTCTATGTCTACTTGCAACATGTACAATAGCTATCATACTAAGACTTGACATAAGTTAGTTATTTATATCGACCTGCTTTATTTATAGGTCGGCGTTGTGATCAATCCTGATCACTTTACTTCATTTGATGTTCGCTTATTTGTGTGGTTTCTTCATTTTCTATTAAGGTGAGTTATAGTCCCGTTTTTACATACTTTTCAAAGTATATTTTTGGGATGTGATTTCATGCAATTTATTTTACGTTTAGACACAAGTGATAATTAAATTTAAATTATTCGTTATGAGTTGAACAAAAATATTCCCTAGTCTGGTAACTGTAATCACTGGTTTCTACTGGTGAACGCGAATCCTACGGATAGATCTATCGGGTTTGACAACCCCATTTCGAGCTAGTCGTGCTAGCAATTTATAATCGGAATGTTTAGTACTTTGTATTTTTTTGTAGATACACTGTTCAGTGTATATTATTTATTGTGTTTGGCAAGGGTAAATAAAAGGTTAAGTGGTTACCAGGTGGCTCATTGATAATGGAATAATGTTTAATGTTTTCTAACATTTTAAATCTTGTGGTCTAAAGTTTATTCAATTATTTAAACCTATAATTCACTCAACATTTTTGTTGACAGTTTACTCGCATGTTTTCACAGGTACTTGAGTTTAATTGATGCTTCCTCTGTGTTAGAAGAGTCTGCATGCATTTGGGCAGATTTTATGAAACAATTATGAAACTTTGAACTTGCATTCTGTTTTCGGAATAATTTAAACTTGTGGGTTTGTTGACAATGTTTTATGTCAACTTTGATTATTTAATATGTTGGGTTATTTAAACTACATATTTTGTTAAATTTCCTTTTTGGGAACTTTTTGAATAAAAGAATGCAACGTTGTTTATTTAAATTCATTTAAGTTCGATCAAGCTGTGGGACCAAGTGACGGAGCCGTTAAGTGTTTTGACGGGGCCATCACAATACATGCATGCATAATCATATCTACTCGAGCACTAGTCAAGGATACACTATTAATATATAAAAGTTAAGTTATGGGGGCTCACGTATCAATATTGAGATTCAATATTGCAGGAAAGTACGTAGACGCAACGGAGATGATAAACACTAGATTGACCTCACGAGCATACCCATGATCCATACCCATAACCTCCATAGCTATAACTCATAATTTCCTTAGCTCTATCCCTCTCGAAAAACCATTTTGAAACATGCGAGCAGAACCTCGTCGTAATATTTTATGTATAATACTAATAATAATAATAATAATACTAATACTCCTAGTAATAATAATAATAATAATAATAATAATAATAATAATAATAATTGTAACATCCCGCCTTTTTCCATTTACTTTTCCGTTATACTAATATAAAGTCCGTTATATGTTTATAACATCTCCCGTTGATACGCGTTTTAAATTATCTCGTTTAGGTAATTCCCGCACCCGAACGAAAGTTGAGGGACTAAACTTGACAAGGGATCAAACCCTTGAATAGGTCAAAGGGTCAAACCCCTTTCACCCATTCATTTCCACCTCCATCTCTCTCTCTTTCTCTCTAGCAAGAACACACACTCAAAACCAAATTCATTCAACCATCATCTAAATTCGATCTAGGAGGCTTACAACAAAATAAACTACATATTTGTGATCCTCTCTTCATCCTCTTCATTTTGGTACCAACTTCATCTCATTTGGGTAACTTTCTAAAATCACTAGATTTTGTGTTCTTGATGTTTTTAACTTATAAAAGTGTTAATTAGTGTCTATGGCTCAAGTCTAACACGAATATATGATTTATATGCTCGATCTCGTTGTTTTAGTGTAACTAGCATGAACTTGAATTTTGGTGTGTTGTTCTTGAATTTTGGATGATCATATGTTGTTAGATGTTAAAAGTTGATGTTTTAATTGTGTTACTAGCATCACTAGCTTCAATTTGATGTGTAGGTTGCCTTAGAAAACTTCATGAACTTGATTAGTGATTTTGGTGAATTTGGGTTAGGGTTTGATGAACTTGAAATGGACTTTTGATGCATTGAATGCCATGGATTATTATTGGTAAGTGTTTAGTTGGATTGTATGCTTGATTACCTTCGAAACGGCATATCATTCATGTAAATTGGTTGCCCGAATCATTGAATTGCATTTATGAACTTGTATGCGGTTAATGTTAAGCATTAGATGCGGTTTTGGTTGTTGTAATAGGTAGATTGATTGATGAAATGTGTTTAGTTGTTTTCCTCGTCAAATTACCTTCCCAACGGTATAAGATACTTGTCTTGATTGTTTGCGGATCATAAATGGTGATTGTTTGAAGTTAGGTTCGTGCATAAAACTTAAAAACTGCCAGAATTCTCTGCACAGGTACCCGCGCGGCGCGCCATATACCCGCGCGGCGCGCCGTTTGGGTCTGTCCAACTTGGTCAATTTTCGAATAATGTTTGCTATGCTACGCACCTCCGATTCACATGTAACCTGTCCTAGCATGTTCATACATGATTAAAAACCTCAGAAAAATAGTTCGGGACACGACCCGAACGTGTTGACTTTTTCGTTGACTTTGACCGACTAAAGTTTGACTTTTTGTCAAACTTAACCAAATGATTTTGCAACCTTCCTAACTTGTTTATATACTTGTATCTTGCATGAAAATTGACAATTTGATTTCACATGCTAAATAATCGAGTCGTAACGAGCCATAGGACTAATTGAACATCTTTGACCTATCGTGTTTACCGTTATTGATACGACCTATTTGTTTAGGTCAAGACTAGCATTGTTCTTTGCACACGTTTACTTGTCGAAGTACTTTACTACTCGTGCACTCAAGGTGAGATCATAGTCCCACTTTTACTCTTTTTGAACTTACATTTGGGATGAGAAAACATAAACATTTCTTTACTAAGTGAACACAAGTACAGGAAAAACAAACATTCTACATACGAGTTTAGAACAAAATCCTCAATTCGATTATCATTAGTTACACTTGCCGGGTGTAAGCGAGAACTTATGTTGTATGGATCCATATGGGTTTGACAAACCCTCATTCAAACGGTTCGCTACCGTTTACGAATGAAATATATTTTCGAGAAACAGTGTATGTTCTAGCACTAAGTGATGGGGTTCAATGGAAGGAAATGTTAAGCATTGATAATTGGGTGCTCGTGAAACAAACTTTTGGAATGTATTACTATTATTTCATTGATGCAAATCTTGTGGTTCACTTGTACTTACTTACTTAAACCTATGATTTCACCAACGTTTTCGTTGACAGATTTCTATGTTTTTCTCAGGTCCTTGAACGATACATGATACATGCTTCCGCTCATTATTTTGATACTTGCATTGGATGTCGAGTATACATGCATACATGGAGCGTCTTTTGGATACTTTTAAATTGTGTCACATAAGTTTCATTTGTACTTAAAACTTGGTATCGTAACTTGTGGTGGAACTATTCTTGTAAAACTTGAACAACCTTTACATTTGAAATGAATGCGACATATCTTTTGGTCAAACGTTGTTTTAAAGACTTATGACCACGTAACGGGACCTAAGTAGACGGCGCCGTCAATGAAGATTTGGTCGGGTCGCTACAGATGGTATCAGAGCGTTGGTTGTAGGGATTTAGAGTTCATTAGCGTCAACCCCGAGTCATAGGGTACATTGGTGAGTCTAGACTACAACCGGCATATAGACTTGAAGTAGGAATTACTTGACTACTTGTGCATTTATACTCGAACGCTTCTACTCATATCTACTCTTAGTTCATCTTAATCTCACGTTGTTTAATTTGATTGACACGCCACCTTGACTATATGAAATGATGTCGAATGCACATATGAATCAGGGTAATATAATTTCCGGGATTATATTACGGTGACTCATATGAACGTTCTGACATTATGACATAAAGAATTTAAGGCGAGTCGAGGAAAAACTTCTCTTTATCTTTATTCTATATCACGGTTAGTATTATTGAGAATACTAATCAATGATATTCTTGTGTCTTGAAGGAACAATGGCTCCTCGTCGTGTACGCCGCAATGAAACTCCCGAACAAGCTCTCGAACGGATGATAGCTACCGCCGTAGATGCGGCCATGGCCGGTCACTCATCCAACAACAATAATAATAACAACCACAACAACAACAACAACAACAACAACAACAACAATGGAGCCGGAAACTCAAACGAGGGATGCTCCTATAAAGCTTTCATGGGGTGCAAACCTCACACTTTTGATGGAACCGGGGGACCGGTCGTGCTCACCCGATGGTTTGAGCAAACGGAAGCCGTCTTTAGCATAAGCGGTTGTCGGGACCAAGACAAGGTCAAATACTCCACTCACACTTTCTCCGGAATTGCTCTAACATGGTGGAACACCTATGTTCAATCGGTGGGTACCGATGAAGCTCATGCCCTCTCTTGGGCCGATCTAAAGGAAAAGATGATTGTTGAATATTTTCCGCGCGAAGAAACCCGAAAGCTTGAGGAAGAACTAAGAGCTTTGAAAGCGGTCGGAAACGATCTTAAAGCTTATAATCAACGCTTCGCCGAACTATCCTTGATGTGTCCTAATCTTGTTAACCCCGAATCTCAAAGGATTGAGCTCTACATGCTCGGTCTTCCAAAAAGCATCAAACAAGGGGTGATGTCATCCAAACCCACTACTCATCAAGCCGCTATGAACATGGCTCGCCAACTAATTGAAACGGTTGACGAAATCGTAGTTCCGGCACCTAAGGCCGAGGATAAATCGGGCGGCAACAAAAGAAAGTGGGAACCCTCCCAATCAAGCAACAACAACTTTGCCAAGAAATCTTTCACTTTCGACGGCAAGAAGGGTTATGCCGGGAATCTACCTTTTTGCAACAAATGCAACAAACATCACTTTGGCGAATGTAGTAAGCTAATTTGCCATCGGTGCCAAGGAATTGGTCATAAGGCCAACGATTGTAAAAGTGCCACTCCCGTCGCTCGAAAGTGGCCCAATGCACCAAAGACAGGCACTTGTTACGAATGTGGCCAAACGGGTCATTATAGAAATGCATGCCCAAAGAAGAAAGATAACCCCAACACGCGCGGCCGAGCTTTTAACATCAACACCGAGGAAGCCCGGGATGACACTGAACTAGTCACGGGTACGTTTCTCCTCAACAATTCTTATGTCTCTTGCTTATTCGATTCAGGTGCCGATAAATGCTTTGTATCCAAGACTTTGACTCATTCTTTTAGCACTCCACCTCTTCCATTAGATACCCCTTATACCATTGAAGTGGCTAACGGGAAACTATTAAGTGCCGACACATATTACCGGGGGTGTGCGTTAAACATTTTGGGTAAGGAATTTGAAATTGACTTGATACCCATGGAACTAGGAAGCTTTGATGTAATAATCGGTATGAATTGGTTAGTCAAAACGAAATCTCACATCCTTTGTGATCTTAACGCAATCCGAATTCCTATCGAGAATGGTGAACCTTTGATTGTTTATGGCGATAAGAGTTGCACCAGACTCAATCTCGTTTCGTGCCTTAAAGTTAGAAAACTACTCCGTAAGGGTTGTTTTGCGATCCTTGCCCACGTTAAGAAAGTCGAGTCCGATGAGAAGCATATCGATGATGTGCCAATTGTTAGTGACTTTTCCGATGTATTTCCCGAAGAATTGCCGGGTCTTCCACCTCATCGACCGGTTAAATTCCAAATCGATCTTATTCCGGGGGCCGCACCCGTAGCACGTGCACCATATAGACTCGCCCCATCCGAAATGCAAGAATTGCAAAGTCAAATCCAAGAACTACTTGATCGTGGTTTTATCCAACCTAGCCATTCACCTTGGGGCGCTCCGATTTTGTTTGTTAAAAAGAAAGACGGATCCCTACGAATGTGCATTGATTATCGTGAACTAAATAAATTGACGGTTAAGAACCGATATCCTCTTCCTCGCATCGATGACCTCTTTGATCAACTACAAGGGTCTTGTGTATATTCGAAAATCGATCTCCGCTCGGGTTATCATCAATTAAGGGTTAAGGGGGAAGATGTCTCCAAAACCGCTTTCCGGACTCGCTATGGTAGTTATGAATTCCTCGTCATGCCATTTGGTCTCACTAACGCACCGGCGGTGTTCATGGATCTTATGAACCGCGTGTGCAAACCGTATCTCGATAAATTCGTTATTGTGTTCATCGATGATATATTGATCTATTCTAAAAATGAAGAAGAGCACGAACAACATCTCCGACTTGTGCTTGAACTCTTGAGACAAGAACGACTTTATGCCAAATTCTCCAAGTGTGAATTTTGGTTGAAGGAAGTTCAATTTTTTGGTCATGTTGTAAGTGATCAAGGCATTAAAGTCGATCCCACAAAGATCGAAGCCATTAGTAAATGGGAGACTCCTACTACTCCTACTCACATTCGTCAATTTTTGGGTCTCGCCGGGTACTATCGTAGATTCATCGAAAATTTCTCTTTGGTTGCACGTCCTCTGACCGCATTGACTCACAAGGGAAAGAAATTCATTTGGGCGACCGAACATGAATCCGCATTCCAAATCTTGAAAACGAAGCTAACCACCGCTCCTATCTTGTCACTTCCCGAAGGCAATGATGACTTTGTTGTATATTGCGATGCCTCAAAACATGGTTTTGGGTGTGTATTGATGCAACGAACGAAAGTCATTGCTTATGCTTCTCGACAACTCAAAATTCATGAACGAAACTATACGACACATGATCTCGAACTCGGAGCCGTTGTCTTTGCACTTAAAATGTGGAGACACTATCTTTATGGAACCAAGAGTACTATCTTCACCGATCACAAAAGCCTTCAACACATTTTCGATCAAAAGCAACTAAACATGAGACAACGAAGGTGGATTGAAACCTTAAACGATTACGATTGCGAGCTTCGTTACCATCCCGGGAAGGCAAATGTAGTAGCCGATGCCTTAAGTCGAAAAGAAAGAGCGGTGCCTCTCCGTGTCCGAGCTTTAAACATCACCATTCACACCAACCTTAATAGCCAAATTCGGGTAGCCCAAGATGAGGCTCTCAAGGATGAAAACATCTCTCTCGAACACTTGAACGTCCTCACCTCTCGATTCGAAGTTAAAGAAACCGGACTCCGATATTTCGCCGGAAGAATTTGGGTGCCTAGTTATGGGGATCTACGAAGCCTTATTTTAGATGAAGCCCATAAGTCACGATACTCGATTCACCCCGGTGCCAATAAGATGTACCACGACCTTAAACAACTATATTGGTGGCCGAACATCAAAAGGGACGTAGCTACTTATGTTTCCAAGTGTTTGACATGTTCCAAAGTCAAATCCGAACACCAAAGACCGTCCGGACTACTTCAACAACCCGAGATCCCGCAATGGAAGTGGGAAAGGATAACGATGGATTTTATCACCAAGCTACCAAAAACGACGGGCGGTTATGATACCATTTGGGTTATTGTTGACTGTCTCACCAAATCCGCACACTTCCTTGCCATGAAAGAAACGGACAAAATGGAAAAACTTGCACAACTTTACATTAAGGAGATCGTAGCCCGACACGGTGTACCTTTATCGATTATCTCCGACCGAGATGGCCGTTTCGTTTCTAGATTTTGGCGTACATTGCAAGAAGCGTTGGGAACGCGTTTAGACATGAGCACCGCATATCATCCTCAAACCGATGGACAAAGCGAACGTACAATTCAAACCTTAGAGGACATGTTACGAGCTTGCGTGGTTGATTTCAGAAAAGCTTGGGACAAGCACTTACCTCTCGCCGAGTTCTCTTACAACAATAGTTATCACGCGAGTATTAAAGCCGCACCTTTTGAAGCGCTATATGGCCGCAAATGTCGTTCACCTCTTTGTTGGGCCGAGGTAGGCGACGTGCAAATCACCGGACCCGAACTCATTCACGAAACCACCGAGAAAATCGTTCAAATCCGAGATAGGCTTAGGACGGCCCGAAGTCGTCAAAAGAGCTATACCGACAAACGACGCAACGATCTTGAATTTCAAGTCGGTGACCGAGTAATGTTAAAAGTCGCACCTTGGAAGGGTGTAATCCGTTTTGGGAAACGCGGGAAGCTAAATCCGCGGTATATTGGTCCTTTCGAAATCTTGGAGCGTATTGGAACCGTTGCTTATCGTTTAGATCTTCCGCCTCAATTGAACTCCGTTCATCCTACCTTCCATGTATCTAACTTGAAAGAGTGTCTTGCCGAACCCGATATCGTCATCCCTCTCGAAGAACTTACTATTGATGACAAACTTCATTTTGTGGAGGAACCGGTTGAAATTGTGGACACCTCCGTCAAGACATTGAAACAAAGCCGAATTCCGATTGTCAAGGTTCATTGGAATGCCAAAAGAGGACCCGAGTTTACTTGGGAAAGACAAGATCAAATGCAAAGGAAGTATCCTCATCTATTCGTGAATTCGGAAACGCAAGATCTCGAGGAAGAAACAACGACTACTACGCCTACTTAAATTTCGGGACGAAATTTCTTTTAAGGAGTAGGTAATGTAACATCCCGCCTTTTTCCATTTACTTTTCCGTTATACTAATATAAAGTCCGTTATATGTTTATAACATCTCCCGTTGATACGCGTTTTAAATTATCTCGTTTAGGTAATTCCCGCACCCGAACGAAAGTTGAGGGACTAAACTTGACAAGGGATCAAACCCTTGACTAGGTCAAAGGGTCAAACCCCTTTCACCCATTCATTTCCACCTCCATCTCTCTCTCTTTCTCTCTAGCAAGAACATACACTCAAAACCAAATTCATTCAACCATCCTCTAAATTCGATCTAGGAGGCTTACAACAAAATAAACTACATATTTGTGATCCTCTCTTCATCCTCTTCATTTTGGTACCAACTTCATCTCATTTGGGTAACTTTCTAAAATCACTAGATTTTGTGTTCTTGATGTTTTTAACTTATAAAAGTGTTAATTAGTGTCTATGGCTCAAGTCTAACACGAATATATGATTTATATGCTCGATCTCGTTGTTTTAGTGTAACTAGCATGAACTTGAATTTTGGTGTGTTGTTCTTGAATTTTGGATGATCATATGTTGTTAGATGTTAAAAGTTGATGTTTTAATTGTGTTACTAGCATCACTAGCTTCAATTTGATGTGTAGGTTGCCTTAGAAAACTTCATGAACTTGATTAGTGATTTTGGTGAATTTGGGTTAGGGTTTGATGAACTTGAAATGGACTTTTGATGCATTGAATGCCATGGATTATTATTGGTAAGTGTTTAGTTGGATTGTATGCTTGATTACCTTCGAAACGGCATATCATTCATGTAAATTGGTTGCCCGAATCATTGAATTGCATTTATGAACTTGTATGCGGTTAATGTTAAGCATTAGATGCGGTTTTGGTTGTTGTAATAGGTAGATTGATTGATGAAATGTGTTTAGTTGTTTTCCTCGTCAAATTACCTTCCCAACGGTATAAGATACTTGTCTTGATTGTTTGCGGATCATAAATGGTGATTGTTTGAAGTTAGGTTCGTGCATAAAACTTAAAAACTGCCAGAATTCTCTGCACAGGTACCCGCGCGGCGCGCCATATACCCGCGCGGCGCGCCGTTTGGGTCTGTCCAACTTGGTCAATTTTCGAATAATGTTTGCTATGCTACGCACCTCCGATTCACATGTAACCTGTCCTAGCATGTTCATACATGATTAAAAACCTCAGAAAAATAGTTCGGGACACGACCCGAACGTGTTGACTTTTTCGTTGACTTTGACCGACCAAAGTTTGACTTTTTGTCAAACTTAACCAAATGATTTTGCAACCTTCCTAACTTGTTTATATACTTGTATCTTGCATGAAAATTGACAATTTGATTTCACATGCTAAATAATCGAGTCGTAACGAGCCATAGGACTAATTGAACATCTTTGACCTATCGTGTTTACCGTTATTGATACGACCTATTTGTTTAGGTCAAGACTAGCATTGTTCTTTGCACACGTTTACTTGTCGAAGTACTTTACTACTCGTGCACTCAAGGTGAGATCATAGTCCCACTTTTACTCTTTTTGAACTTACATTTGGGATGAGAAAACATAAACATTTCTTTACTAAGTGAACACAAGTACAGGAAAAACAAACATTCTACATACGAGTTTAGAACAAAATCCTCAATTCGATTATCATTAGTTACACTTGCCGGGTGTAAGTGAGAACTTATGTTGTATGGATCCATATGAGTTTGACAAACCCTCATTCAAACGGTTCGCTACCGTTTACGAATGAAATATATTTTCGAGAAACAGTGTATGTTCTAGCACTAAGTGATGGGGTTCAATGGAAGGAAATGTTAAGCATTGATAATTGGGTGCTCGTGAAACAAACTTTTGGAATGTATTACTATTATTTCATTGATGCAAATCTTGTGGTTCACTTGTACTTACTTACTTAAACCTATGATTTCACCAACGTTTTCGTTGACAGATTTCTATGTTTTTCTCAGGTCCTTGAACGATACATGATACATGCTTCCGCTCATTATTTTGATACTTGCATTGGATGTCGAGTATACATGCATACATGGAGCGTCTTTTGGATACTTTTAAATTGTGTCACATAAGTTTCATTTGTACTTAAAACTTGGTATCGTAACTTGTGGTGGAACTATTCTTGTAAAACTTGAACAACCTTTACATTTGAAATGAATGCGACATATCTTTTGGTCAAACGTTGTTTTAAAGACTTATGACCACGTAACGGGACCTAAGTAGACGGCGCCGTCAATGACGATTTGGTCGGGTCGCTACAATAATAATAATAATAATAATAATAATAATAATAATAATAAATAAATAAAATAAATTATACGGAGTATATAGAGATGAGAGATTGAGAATGAGAGTGTCGGCAGAGTTGATCGAGCTTTATAGGCTTTTCAGAATTCGATACCTCCGCAATCGCGGAGGGTTTAGTGTAAAGAGTACCGCGATCGCGGTTTTGCCAAGTACAGCTCACAAAGGATTTAAAACGTGGGCTGCCGACGGTTATATTATATTTTAATATATAATATATTTAATTTATATAATTAGTTAAATATTATATTATATTTATGTGCATAGTTAACTCATAACTTTTGTTCCAATGACTAGTACGTTGTCACTCGACTAATGTCCCGGTTTCGGTTTCTCGAACGGATTTTCGTACGCTTAGAAAATTTGCATTTTACGTTACGCGACGTGTACCTATTATCAATAATTAGACTTAATCATCTATAATCTATATTACCCAAAGTATAATCTTTTCATTTGAGTGTTGTGGTCATTTGCTTCTATAAGTGAATGTCTCGTTGTAATATATATATATATATATATATATATATATATATATATATATATATATATATATATATATATATATATATATATATATATATATATATATATATATATTCTAAAAAAATTGTAATTTTGTACATCTTACATATAATTGAAATCTCTATTTAATAATATAACGTTTAGTTTTCCAAAACTAATTATATTTCAAAGTTCATTAAAATCATTTAAGTAATAGAAAATATTATGTCGTATCACGTTTAACGTTTTTGAAACTATATATATATATATATATATATATATATATATATATATATATATATATATATATATATATATATGTGTGTGTGTGTGTGTGTGTGTGTGTGTGTGTGTGTGTGTGTGTGTGTGTGTGTATGTATGAAATTTATAATACAAAGCTTTAATTAAGTTCTTTAAAACTTATGAACAAACTATCTTATAAAACGTTTTAATAATAAAGTTGTTTTTAAACCAAAAATATTTTTGTACGTTTGAAACAATATTAAATAAATATGAAAACTTTGTTTTCCAAATCTAAATATATTTAAGAATTATTTTACTAAAAAGGTTATAATAGTAGAAGTTGTTATATCGTAAAACGTTTTAGAAAAGTAAGATTAAATATATTCTTAATAGGTTTTAAGTTTTTAAATTAACATTTTTTGTGAAACGTGATATAAAGTCCAAAGATTAAATAAACGTATGAAATCATCTTAATGTAAAATGTTGATATCTAACGTCTAAGTTATTTACATTCCACGTTCCAACTTTAAGATGAAAGTTAAAATAGTTATCTTATTAAAATAACGAGGAAAATGTTGTACAACATGAATTCGAAAATCAAATAGGAATCTCCACTAACTCTTGTCTAGTTCCCGTCAATTGATACATTTGTTTTTACTTGTAATTCACTTTACCAATTATTCCGAATACCGTTAAAAAGAAAATGTTTCCTAAATCAAAGTGGACCTCTCAACAGAGACTCGTAATCATACAATGTATCTGATAAATCAATCATTCGATATTATCTTCTAATTTCACCGATAAACATATTGAAACAAATACGTTCATGTAAAGTATTATACGTTTAATACTTTGTTAATGTTTTCAAGTTATAATATATATATATATATATATATATATATATGTATGTATGTATGTATGTATATATATATGTATATATATATAATCATATTCATTTATATAATGGTTCATGAATCGTCGAAACTTGGTCAAGGTTAAATGAATGTATGAACACAGTTTAAAAATCTTGAGGTTCATCTTAACAAACTTTGCTTATCATGTCGGAATAATATAAAGATAAAGTTTAAATTTGGTCAAAAATTTTCGGATTGTCACACATATTGCCATCTATATCCATATAGAGCTTAATGAAATAAAACGGTAAAGAGGCCCTTCGAGTTGGAGTTGTACATTTGAATAAGAAAATAGTATACATCCAAATTAGTGTAACCATATACAATAACTTTAAGGGTCACTTGTGATTTGCGAATATACAAACAAAAATAATATACCTTTTATGTACGAGTATCAAATAAAAAGAAAATTATACAGAATTCTAGATCCAGTCTGTTAAAATACATATATCAATGGTAAGTCGAGTGGTGATGTCGAGAATGAAAACTGACATGATTGTCAAACAGAAAAAGGTATATAGATACTACTACAAAACCACCTTTTCCGGACGATTTTTTTGGTTATTTTCGGACGCCCAGTCGTCCCGAATGGTATTCGTGGACGACAAGTCGTCCCCAAAAAGTCGTCCGGAAAACTTCGTCCTAGATGTTTTCCCGAACGACTTGTTCTTTTTTCTCGGACTATCATGGGCCCTACTTTGACTTTCAAACCTGACGATCGTGGACGACATTTCCGAATGACACTTGGGGACGACTAGTCGTCTGGAAATAAAAAATAATAAAATAATGCTTATTTTTGTTAATAATATATAATAAAATGAAAAATGTTCCCGGACGACCGGTCGTCCGGAAATGTATAATAATAAAATAATGCTTACTTTGTGGCTAATTATTTAAATAAATGTTAAAAAAATTTTGGACGAAGCTTTAGATACACACGTATAATCGTACTCTTTATTTTCATTACGGAATTTACTACCGTAATACACGTCAAATGAGACGATAATCGGTGAAATCGTTATCATTTTTAAGTTGAGAAGTTTAATAAATTTTTAGTTGATGAGTTTAGTAATTGTTTGTACATGTATAAATATACAAAAAAAATCTGCTCGCAATGTCGTCCGAAAAGCTTTCCCGGACGACATGTCGTCCGGAAAGAAAAACCTCGCCAAATTTTTGGAGCCAAATTTTTTTGGAGCCATTTTTTCTGACAGTCACTTTTCCGGACGACATGTGGTCGTCCGGGAAATATGGTCAACAATTCTAGAAAAAGGGAGACAGAAAAGCAGATTTTTTTGTCGTGTTGCCGACTTTCCCGGACGACATATGTCGTTCGGAAAGGTGTCGTCGCAAATAATCGTTTTTCTAGTAGTGAGAGAATATATATTTGGTACAGATATTAGTGAATGGAATTTAAATACTTTGTATATAAATCCTTTCATATTGGAGTAATATATATAGAGTTAAGTTTAAATTTACATCACAAAAATAATAATATATATATGTATACATATATATTCGTTTTTATACTCCCTATATAATAATATGTATAAAAGCTAGTTTAGGCTCGCGAGCTAGTTCAAGCTCGACTTTTGAAGCTCGGGCTCGAGCTCGTTTAATAAACGATCATTAATCTAAGCTCGAGCTTGGGCTCGAGCTCGTTTAGGCTCGACTCGATTCGAGTTTTTAACGAGGCGAGCTAGAATAGCTCACGAGTAGCTCGGTTCATTTACACCCCTAATTGTATAAATTCAATTTTCAGATCTCCTATTCTATGCATTAGACTTTTAAATATGTACTATTGTATGCAAGTCATGACTTATACAACATGTATCAGGTAACTAACGTTAATTTTTTGACGCAGTTGATCCTTCAACATAACGATCGTTAGTTTTCGTGAATTCAATTTATTTCTTCCCCAATTCTAAACATCTTCTTCTTCTTCTTCTTCGTCCCCAATTCTAAATCATCTAAAAATAAGAACCCTGAAATTCCATATTCAAAATTAGATCTAAACATTAACAAAATCAAAATCATACACGATTTTATAGAGTAAGAAACTGAAGAAGAAAAACATATATGATTTTCAAAACATCTTAGAAACACGTACTTAATTTGAGAAAGTCTCATACTGTCACTTTTCAGGTCCATCAAAGTCATATAAACTAAACAAAACTTAATTAATTGATTACCTCAATAAAACTTTGTTCATAAAGTACAAAACAAATCAGTTTACCTACAACAGTGCCATCATCAAGTGACATAACTGTAATTAATATGCAAGATCTTTCAAAACGGAATAATGCAGCGTCATTTCCGTTCAGGCGATCTCATCACCGGCGAGCGCATTTTGAAATGAACTTCCGGTTACCAGGGGACTTAAAGAAACCCAATTCAAAAATTATCATTACCATTACCATAAATATTAAAAAGAATACATACAAACATGATTATCAAAACCTCAACTTACACATTGAATATGAATCTAGCATGATTATGACGAAGTTACGCCTGAGATGGGGACAAATATGACCACCATCAACACTCTATCGGCGTCGGTGTACAGCGACGGTGGCTCCAAATCACCGATGAACAAAATCAAGATTTAAGAGAAATGAAGAAATGTCTAATTTGAGTTTTCGATCGTTGATGAATAAGATCCAAATCTTCGGTGTACGTATGTGGATAATTTGGGTTTTTGATCTAGATCCATATTTAAGGGAAATGAAGATGTGAAATCCAGTTAGCTTAAATTCAAAATTAGATCTAAATCATCACCATCTAATTTGATCTAATTCTGAATTTGATTTTGTTAATGTTTAGATCTAATTTTGAATATGAAATTCTAGGGATCTTATTTTTAGATGATTTAGAATTAGGGAAGAAGATTATGTCAGAATTGGAGAAGAAATAAACTAAAATGACAAAAACTAACAGTCGTTATGTTGAGGGACCAACTGCGTCAAAAAATTAACGTTAGTAACGACTTGCATACAATAGTACATATTTAAAAGTTGAATACGTACAATAGGAAATTTGAAAGTCGAATGCATACAATAGAAATTTGGTGAAAGTTCACTGCATTTTAAAACAATTTTCACTTAAATGATCTCTTAAAAGAATTTATGTTAGACTTTATTTGCGGATAGTTTAGAAAGATAGCCCTAAATATTGGTGGATCTATTAAAAACAAGTTTGGAAATATCAACTCCCGTCAAATATAGTTGAAGCTTGTCGGAATTGTGACTAACGCCATGGAGGCGTAAAAATTTAAGTGCGTAACAAGTGTTTCTTTCCGCGACATTTAAGACATTTTTTAAAAACACTTATTAAGGGAACACATTCAATTTACCTAATATAGGCAACTCTTCTAGGATTTTTATTTTTTTATTTAAAAGCAAAGATGTTGTATTACCATACTATGTAATACATATACAAATGTACATGGATTGTAGAGATGCATACAGTTTAAAGAGCATCACCACCAAAACTCATCAAGCATCACCACCGAATATAGGCAACTCTTCAAGGATTTTTTATTGTTTATTTATCTATCTATTTATTTATTTATTTATATATTTATTTTTGGCAGATGTACATGTGCATGATTTCATAGCTGCAGTTTGGATATCTGGTGAACTAAAGCATGGAATACCAAAGAGTAACAAGATTACAAATGAAGTAAACATATATATAAACTTCCAAAGTAAATTGTTGAATATTTATAACACACTACAATCTGACTTTTTAGCCTATAGCTCATATGGGTCGAAACTCAATGGTATATACAATAAGGCCACGCATAGTTCCTTCATAACATCTCAGTTTCAAATGCATAGGCACAGGGTCACCACTGACCTTATTTGAGTTGAGTTCCCACACAAGAACTTCTAGCAATCCATCTCGTCTCACCTTTGGAACTCTTTTACTATCGTGTAAATTTATTGTGCTTGGGGTTCTGAAATAAACGAAACTGCCCTCTTTGTTTTTCCGAAGGAGTACATCCCGTACTTTCACTGGACACTTTAGGCCTTGACATTTTTGGGCAAGTGTAAATATGAGATAACACGCATAATTTGTGTTTGGTGTTAACATTTGAGTTTCAATATGGCATTTGATTCGGAATACTTGGTCTGATAAAAGCTCGGCTACCTCTACAAATCTATATACATGATCAGTTGCATATGTACTAACTAAATATGTATATTGCATCACTGCTAGAAATTAGAGTTTTCCGGACGACAAAGGGTTGTCCGGAATACACCTGCTAGACAACAAAATTTTTGCTTTTTTGACATACCTATTTTACTTTTTGGTCCTCATCCGGAAAGATATATTTATTTTATTTTCCTTTTCTTGCTAAAATATAATTGCCTCCAAAAAGTGAATTTTCATGGGTTAGATTTATGGACGACATTTCGTCCCGAATTATAAATAAATTTCTTTTTCTTTTGTGAAAATAAAAATTCGCTCCATAAAGTGAAAATTTTCTTTAGTAAGAAGGAACTTTGTCTATAAAGAATAATTTAACGATTAAAGAACACACCGCCAAGTATATTGTCCATAAAGAGCTTTGTCTATAAGGAATAATTTAACATTAATTTAATAAAGCATACCTTGTATGCAGAAGAGATTTCCAAATGAAACAATCTGCATTAGAAGAGTCGAGTAAAACCATCTTAGCTGGAAGAATGTGCACTTTTTTCAAATTCACTTTGGTTTGTGAAAGCAACTGATCACTTTGCTCTACGAATTTTTCATATCCTTCAGGTTTTACCTGTTTAGTTACCAAATTAAATGAAAAAAAAATATAAATAAAAAATCTAAAACGCAGAAGATGACAATCCTAGATTATTTTTGTGAAACTCTAAACAAATTAATTACTCCGTACTAAAATATTAATTCGAGACAAAAAGTGTTAGAATACAGCAAACAAGACAAGTTACCACTTTTGGGTAACTTGACTTTTGGGATCAGAAGTCAAACTTCATCCTTTCCGTTTTGAGATAAATCACATGTCTACAACTAGTAACGGTTAAAAGTCAGGCTGCTATCAAACAGATTTTCTTTATTTGTAATGGTGGTTTTAAAAATACAGATGGAGCCTAACCAAAACTAGAAATAGCTGTTAGAGTTGCTTAGGTATAAAAACAACACTTAGCAATTGTAAAAAAATACAATACAATTTGTATCAATAATTCATCAATACAAAGATCAAGTTCATACATATCAAATTCATAGATTTAACAAAAAGAGGTAAATTAGAGAAACTTGTAAGCATGGAGAGATCAGATAATCTTGATTATTTCATTCGTGATTGGTGGTTTCTCTTTACTTTAGTCAGGATGGACTAAACGATATATTATTATTTCTTTATTGGTATTGATAAGTATAAACAATAGAATCAAGACGATGAAAGAAAGAGTACCTTTATACCAGCATCACTGATGACTCGAAACTCAATGCCTTCAATATATGATCCAGTTCCGCAATAGTATCGGGAAAAACTCTCCAACTGAACTTCAAAATCAGTATATTTCTCGTCATATAAGAATCGACACAGTTCTATCCGCATCCATTTATCCTCTCTCCATGTTGCAAAGTACGCTTGCACTGTTTCACCCCCCATTTTGTACTTGAGGTTTACATACATTGGTTGATTTGATATTTTTCTTGGATTACAAAATTTGAATACTAGATAAGCTCCATAATTAACATTTTGAGATAAAAATTGAGGTTTTATCTTGATTTGGATTTTCAGATTTGAATTATCTAACATCCTAACGACTCTTGGAAACCTGCAGCATACTACATAAATATTTTATTGATGCGCGTTTTTGGCAATATAAAAATTACAAAGCTTTAAATATTAAAAAGCCAAACTAACTTTAAGGGTAGGAAACTCGATCTCTCTTTAAACTATAAATATGATGTGATGCCTAACTATGTTTACGACTTAATGGACTTAATAACATAAAATATTTACATTGATAGGAAAAGAATTACACGAAATATTTACATTGCTGATGGCTTAAAAGGTGCGAGTACAGGATGTTCTAATAAAAAGTATGTGTGTGGTCAAACGACTTGAGCTTGAGGAAGATATTCTATTGGATGGGTCAGGTAATGGTGTGGTTAAATGGGAGAATGTGGTGAAGAAGGGTTAAACATTAGGTCCTTAAAAAGAAAAAAAAGAAAAAAAAGGGGGGGCCTCGGTGGATAAATGGTGGCAGAGGTTTAGAAATGAACCAAATGTTGAGAAAAGTGACACCGAATTATAGCAAACCGCTAGTAATAATTGAAATAACGACAATAATAGGACACCGAGATTTAACGTGGAAAACCCCAAAATGGTAAAAAACCACGGGCAAGGAAAGAAACGCTTCACTAATAAGAATAATAGGAATTACACTCCTCTCTAATTATAAGGATAAATACCAAACTTTATATCTCTTATAATTAGGATATATATCACTTACTAATTCTCTATTAGACTACTAGAAACACAAGAATAAGAAAGAATGAATGTGTTGGGATGATCTTAATGTGCTTCCGTTCTCTCTATTTATATTGATGAAGAATGAGAGTAGGTGAGCATATTGTCAAACATGGTGGGTGATTGCAGCTGGCATCCAATAATCATTTTGTTAGTCAACCACCAACTCCAAATATTATTCAACCATCCACCAACTCCAATTATATTAACAATCTCCCACTTGAAGATTTGATTGAAGTTCAATAAAATCTTCACACGATAATCCTTCCTTGCCAATGATGTTGCTTACGTTTCCGCTAGGCCGCATGAGGAACGGCTCCAAATAAACTTGTCATGGTTGATTGACTTTGTTAGAAAATCGGCCACATTGTCGTCAGTATGAATTTTATGCACATCCACGGTTCCTTCTTCCACTTTCTCACGAACGAAGTGATACTGAACTCGTATATGCTTTGTCTTTGAATGAAATGCTGGATTCCTTGCAAGATGCAAGGCACTCTGGTTGTCACAAAATAGAATGATATTCTTTTGTTTGTGCCCGAGTTCCTCCAACAACATCTTCAACCATATTGCCTCTTTAGTAGCTTGAGTAGCTGCGACATATTCTGCCTCTGTTGTTGACGTCGCCACAACTGACTGCAGTTTTGAAACCCAGCTTACTGTTCCACCACAAAGTTTGAAAACATATGCAGTGGTAGATTTACTTTTGTCGATATCCCCTGCATAATCTAATCGGAATCAACATACCCTTTGACAATAAATTCCGGTTCCCCATAACATAATGCAATATCTAAGGTACCTTTAATGTATCTTATGATCCTCTTTACTGCATTCCAATGCTCTTTACCAGGATTCGCCATGTACCGACTAACTACTCCCACTGCATGTGCAATGTCTGGTCTTGTACATATCATTGCGAACATTAAACTTCCCACTGCTGATGCATACGGTACTCGAGACATCTCCTTCCTCTCGTATTCACTGCTAGGACACATAACGGAGGATAACTTGAGATTAGTAGGAAGTGGGGTTGAGATTGGCTTACTATCTTGCATATTGAAATGCTCCAAGATTTTCCTCAAATAATTCTTTTGAGAAAGCCAAATCTTCCTATTATCTCTGTCTCGGTGAATTTGCATCCCTAAAATCTTGTTTGCAGCACCCAAGTCTTTCATTTCAAACTCCCTAGCCAATTGAGCCTTCAGCTTATTAATACGGTCTTTGTTGGGTCCTGCAACCAACATGTCGTCTACATATAATAGCAAAATGACAAAATTATTGTCCCCAAACCTCTTGAAATACGCATAAGGGTCTGCATAAAGTCTGTTATATTCAAGGCTCATTATGAAAGAATCAAATCTCTTGTACCAGCATCTCGGCGCCTGTTTGAGATCATACAGAGATTTCTTTAACCTGCAAACCAAGTTCTTTTTTTCTTGTAGTTCAAAACCTTCTGGTTGAAGCATATAAGTTTCTTCTTCAAGATTTCCATGAAGAAATGCAGTTTTCACATCTAGCTGCTCTAGATGTAAATCAAATGTAGCACACATCGCTAGAACTACTCGAATTGTCGTAAGTCGAACCACAGGAGAAAATATTTCATTAAAGTCTGTACCTTCTTTCTGAGCATATCCTTTAACCACCAGTCTTGCACGATACCGCTCCACTTGATCATCGCCATTTCACTTGATCTTATACACCCATTTATTTCGAATAGGTTTTCTACCTTTTGGCAATGGCACAAGTTCCCATGTTTTATTTTTATGAAGAGCTTCAATTTCTTCCTGCATAGCCGTCATCCAATGAGATGCATCTGAATGATTCAGTGCCTCGCGAAGAGTTGTTGGCTCTCCTTCATCTGTTAGAAGACAATATGCAACATTGCTTTCCATAATATAATCCGAGTGCCACCCTGGATGTTTTCGTTCCCGATTAGAAATACGAGTCGCTGGAGCTTCATCAACGACTACTTGATTTTCATCGTGCTCTGGTACTGCTTCAGAAGAATATTTATGAAATTCATTTCCAACCTGTATCGGTGTAGTTTCTTTTGAAGTGCTAACATCTTCAAGATCTTTGTCTTCCGTAAAGACAACATCTCTGCTGATGACTACTTTGTGGGCTGTGGGGTCCCACAAACGATACCCCTTAACTCCATCAACATACCCCAAGAACAAACACTTTCTGGACTTTGGATCCAACTTTGTCGTTTCTTGAGAATTGTACATTGCGTACACAGGACTTCCAAATACATGAAGGTCAGAATAATCAACTGGTTTTCCAGTCCACATTTCCGTCGACGATTTCAACTCAATTGCAGTTGATGGTGACCGATTTATCACGTAACAGGCAGTACTTACTGCTTCTGCCCACGATGATTTTTCCAAGCTTGCAGTTGCCAACATCGCCCTCGTTCTATCTAACAAGGTTCTGTTCATCCGCTCTGCCACTCCATTTTGTTGAGGAGTGTATGCCGTCGTGAGCTGCCTTTTGATACCTTCTTGTTTGCAGAACTTATCAAATTCATCACCAGTGTATTCTCCTCCATTATTTGTCCTCAAACACTTGATCTTTTTACCAGATTCAAGTTCAACCCGCGCTTTGTAAACTTTGAAAACTTCAAACACATCCGCCTTTCTCTTGATTGGGTACACCCAACATCTCCTAGTATAATCATCAATAAATGATACAAAATACTTTGCTCCTCCTAGGGATTGAACTGGTGCTTGCCACACATCAGAGTGAACCAATTCTAGAATCAATTTACTCCTAGAATTTGATGTGTTAAACTTCAGGCGATGCTGCTTGCTGATTACACAATGCTCACAGAAAGGTAGCGATACCTTTGTAAGACTAGGAATAAGATTTCTTTCAACAAGAATCTTTATACCTTGCTCAGACATGTGTCCAAGCTTTTAATGCCATGTCATAGCAACTTTATCACTTGAACTATTCGAAGCAATGGATGCTTCCGCTTCCCGTACCGTCTCGCCTTTCAGAATGTATAGATTAGCACCCACATTTTCTTCTTTCATAAGTACAACTGCGCCTTTCATGATTTTCATGATCTTGTCTTGTATCTCCATCTTACAACCAAGATCATCTAATTGTTCTAAATACAATAAGTTCTTCTTCAAACCCTCTACGTGTCATACACCTTGAATAGTACGAACTGTACCATCGTGCATCTTCAGTATGATATCTCCGATTCCAATGATCTTTAGTTCATGATCATTGAAACTTTATACAGATCCTCCTGAGATACGTTCATATTGTTTGAACCATTCTCTTCTAGAGGTCATGTGAAAAGCAGCTCCCGAGTCAAATAACCAGACATCAACAAATGTCTTTCTTCCTTCATTTGCTACCACTGCCTCACTAACCAAAGCAGTCCCATCATCTGAAGTGCTTGCAATATTTCCTTGAGGATTTGATTTATTTAAACTCCGACAATCCTTCTTCAGGTGACCTTTCTTGCCACAATTGTAGCATGTATAGGTCTTCTTCTTTTTAGACTTCGGTTTACCATGATTGTGACTTCCAATAAGGCCTCCACTTGTCATGAACCGGCCTGTTTGTCCTCCTTGTTATTGCGCCGATTTTCTTCTTCTAGAATAGCAGCCGCAACTTCATCATAGACTAGATACTCCGAGAGAACATTATTGGTTAAGTTAATAATGAGTTGATCATACGAATCAGGAAGACTCTGAAGTAAAAGTTCAGCACGTTCTTTTGGCTCTATATTGCAGCTTAATGAAGCGAGTTGAGAAAATAGAGTATTCAAAGAATTAATGTGCTCATTAACTGAAGTAGATTCATTCATGCGTAGCGCATAAAGTTTCCTCTTAAGGAATATCTTGTTGTGGAGTGATTTGGTCTCGTACAATTTTACGAGGTGATCCCAAATCTCTTTCGCCATCTTCTTTTCTTCAATGCTAGACAAAACGCCATCTGCTAGTGCCAGATGAAGATTTGCGATAGCCTGGCCGTCCATCTCTTCCCATTTTTCATCAGTGACTTCAGCGGAACGTCCACTGATGGCCGCCAAACACTTATCCTTTCTCAGGATAGCTTTTATCTTTAGTTTCCATAACGAGAAGTTACTCCCGTTGAACTTTTCAATTTCAAATTTCGTAGACATTGCTATAATTACAATCTTCTTTTCGACAATACTATTTTTTCTCACCCAAGGACTTTTACCGAGTGAAAATAATCTTACTTATTTTCTGATGTGGACGATCCACTCCCGTGGCAACCACAAAGCATACGATAAGTAGATTAATACACACTAGATATTAGACCTTAGCTCTTGATACCACTTGTTAAGAAAAGTGACACCGAATTATAGCAAACCGCTATAATTGAAATAACGACAATAATAGGATACCGAGATTTAACGTGGAAAACCCCAAAAGGGTAAAAACCACGGGCAAGGAAAGAAACGCTTCACTAATAAGAATAATAGGAATTACACTTCTCTCTAATTATAAGGATAAATACCAAGCTTTATATCTCTTATAATTAGGAGATATATCACTTACTAATTCTCTATTAGACTACTAGAAACACAAGAATAAGAAAGAAAGAATGTGCTGGGATGATCTCAATGTGCTTCTGTTCTCTCTATTTATATTGATGAAGAATGAGAGTAGGTGAGCATATTGTCAAACATGGTGGGTGATTGCAGCTGGCATCCAATAATCATTTTGTTAGTCGGCCACCAACTCCAAATATTATTCAACCATCCACCAATCCACCAACTCCAATTATATTAACACCAAATACATTGTGGGTTAGAGTAAAAAAAACTAAGATTAGCTTCATAGTTACATTCGTAATGAAGTGTAGGTGATGGATCATACACTTTGTTTTGGGATGATAATTGGGTGGCAGTGATAGGCTAAGGGAGAGATTTCAACGTGTCTGTTGTTTAAAAAATATTAAAAAGGCTATTGTCATTGATAGTCTGTAGGGGGACTAAAGCGATTGGTTGAGAATCCTTCGTGGTCAAGAGAATCGTTGAGAATTGTTCGTGGTCAACAGAATCAAGGGAAGGGGTAATATGTGAATCAACCTATTACTTTTCGAAGAAAAAAACACGTGTTAATTAATAATACTGCAATAAAGTAATGTCATACATTTTATGTATGTTCGTAAAACAAAAAATTAGGTGGAAAGTAAGGGATAAAAATGTAATCTTTACGAAAAGTAATAATGATATTTCTTAAACTACATTTTTTTTTTTTTTGGGGTGAAGAGAAAGAGAACCGAAGGGTATTAATCAATTGCATAACGTCAAAGATTCTCACCCTTGTTTTTTTATGTCATTTTGTATATGTCTATTGGTTACATACTTTAACATCTAAATATCTATTAATCTATTAATACTAATATATAATATTTTTTAATATATTTATATAAAGGTAAAACACATGGACACACTGATTTTTCAGTGTTACACCACTACTACGCATTTTTAGCCATAAATCACTAGATGTGTTTAGCATTATACAACACTCAAAAGTACTGTATGGCTAAATATGGTGATGAACGAATCTCCTCCCCCATTGTATACGCAAGGAGCGAGAGACGGACCTTGATTTTGGAACAGATCTCCACTTATGCGATTTATTGTTTCCATACGAAAACATTCTCGCATGTATGATTTCATTTATGTCTCCGTTGTTGCTTAAAGAGAACCACTGTTGTTACATACAAAATTAACAAGTTAAACTTCAATAGGATGTATAGACACTTTATAGGTATAGTTTGATTTGATTGAGAAAGGGGAAAATGATAGGAAACAAAAATTATATACAATAATATGAATAATGAGGTTAATTACCAGTTTTCCTTCTTGAAGAAGAATTCCTCTATGGAAAATCTGATAAAGTTCCTTCCTAGTTTCGGTAGAGTATATATTAGGGGTTGTTGACATTTTTATTATTTCCTTATAATCTTTGGGCAGTTTTGCATCCCATATTTCAATCTCCTCCTATATAAAGTGTTGAATTAGATAATCAGAATACAATACGAACAATAAACTGGATTTTGGTTTTGTTATTTGAAATACATGAAAACTTACTTGGAATTCGAGTGCCATTTTAAGTTGTGTCGCCACTTCGTTTGCTGATGGACGGTTGTGTCTATCAAAATTTAAGCACTGAATGGCAATCATCTGAAAAGTGGTCAGTGATTCTGGAACAATTTGTTCCTTTATACCCTCGAAGATCATCTCATTGAGGTTTCCTTCTTTATCGTAGTGACGTTTTGACAACAGGCCTAAAGACCACCAATGACCGTAACAGCCCTCCTCTGGGAATGCTAATCTCCCGCACAACATCTCAATTAGAACCGCACCTAACGAATAGATATCCGAATCTTTCCCTAAGATAAGATCGGATTCTGGGTTATTATCATCTATTGAGCTGTAAAAAAGATCATCGTAAACAGGATCATCAAGGCTGGATATTTTATACATTTCTTGTTCCCAATTTTGGATACACAACTCCAAGTTAGCAATTTTAGCCTTAAACTCACTATTTAATAGAACACAGTCACTTTTAAGTCCTCTATGCATCATTAGATTTTCTTGATCCGCATTACCGGTATGTAGAAAATCCAATCCAGTTGCAACATCAATGCCAATCTTGAGGCGTTTCATCCATGTAAGACTAACATCGTCCAAATGCTTGTCGAGTCTTCCATTATATCCATGCTCATAAATGATGATTTTTTCATCCATTTCGTTACAATATCCTGCTATGCCGATGATACATTTGTGTCTTAACTTGAAAAGAAGTTGAAGCTCTCTCAGAAACTCTTGATTATGCTTTGGATCGGATTTGATATCCCATCGCTTTACTATAATTGTGTTACATCTAGGATCTTCTCCTCGGTACAACTTCCAAAATCTTCCAGCTCCAAGGCAATTGTACTCACTAAAGTTATTTGTGGCTAAATTTATTTCATTTAGGGACATTTGGTACTCGTCCTTACCGTTTTTCTGTATATAGTGTTTCTTAAATAAATTAGCATCTTTATATATATATATATATATATATATATATATATATATATATATATATATATATATATATATATATATATATATATATATATATTCACACACATGATACAAAAGAAATGAGTCATCTTGGAGGAGGAAAGGAAGAAGTAATGATTTCAGCATTCATTCACCTGATTTCAGCATTCATTCACCTCCTAAATCCTAGGCAGCTTCCCCTAAAATGGGAAGGGGGTATTTTTGTCATTTTGATGCTTTTTTCTCGGTAAGAATGTTATTATTCACTCTTATAAATATGAACTAAATTGAGATCAAACATTAATCATGATAAATATTACTCTATACCTTAAAAAAGAGTTTTTATTAACTAATAAATATTTTTAAAACCTCTTTCAATACCCTTAGATTAAAAAATTACCTCTCAATACCCTTTGATCCAATGACTAAAAATCATTCTGTAACACTATTAGGTAATAAATACATTCTTTAACATTAATATCCCTTAATTACCCCCAATCTGTAATACGGAGTATTAAACAAGGGACAATTTAACAAAAATAGGGGTTTTCATTCACCACATTCATATGCAAAAATGAACAAAACCCTATCATCTCCTACGATTGTCTCTCCATCTTCCATCATTCGAGTAACAACGATGAATAACTTCCGATCAAAAATAAAACTGTCGTGACCAAAGAAACTGTTGATATCTGTCTCTGATTTAATCAGATTTCTCATCGATCGATTTCATATATTTAAATCTGTAAGTAACGTAACTTTCTTAATTTTTGTTTATCACAACTCTTTTAATACATCTAATTTATGTTTTGTTGTTAATTTCAATTTCAATAATTAGGGTTCTTAATTCTGATGTTAACAACTATGCTGATACACTTAACAACTATCAAATTCATGTTATTTGTTATTAGGGTTCTTAATTCAGATTAACATGAATGGAAATTTGTGATGACTTCATTTCGTTTGTTTGTGATGACTTCATTATCTAATTAGTGAAGTTTGTACTGAGATGATCTATTGTGAAATATATTGTCAGGAATCAGATTGTGAAATGGTTGAATTTGCTGCAAGGAAATATGCATACTAGGAGTGAAAGGTGCATTAAACTAATATTGTTGTTAACCTGAATCAGAATATCAACTTTTTGTAGTTGCAACTTGTTCAATTAGAATAAAAATATAAATCTAAACAGATAGACTACAATGGAAATTGAATACTGTAAACGTAAAAGCTATTGCGGAACAAACCGAAACATTATTGTTTGAAATCCTGTTGTGATAATAGAACCAGAAACTCTTTGTTAACACTATCTAGAACGAGACTGTTATATTTGGTCCCTGCTTTGTTTTTTAAGTTTGTATTTTTCAAAAGACAGGTAAACGGATAAGGTTTTCTCTTTTCAGGTTTGTAAATAATTTTCAAATATCTTTTTTGCTAAATATTTGACAGTCTGCTGGAGTCGAAGTTCCACCTCGGGAAGAAAACAGTGTACCCTTATTTACACCACCGCAAACTTACCCGATTGCCTATCCGATTTCCGCGTACAAGGAAGCTGCGGTGGAGGCCTCACTAGAGACTGATGCATCTGGACTCAGGTACTAATTCATCTCCGAACTCTTATTTAGTTCATATGTTCATAGACCTAAGTGGTGGCAATATGGGCGGGTTAGGTGGTATTGAAAATTTTATTGTGTTGTATCAATCAATTGCTGTTATTACTTCATATGTTATCTATAGCTATTACTATTAGAGAATAATACACTGATGGTTTGTGTTTCGTGTATATTTACTATGTACATATGTTTGCTGTATGTAGCATGTCAGAAATTGTGAATGCAGAAGGAATAGGGATGAAGATGCTTCGTGCTTTAACTCCTAAAAATTCTGAGGTAAAATGAAAACCCTAAATCGATGAATTGTGAATTTGTTGAGTGTTTTACGATTTATATGTTCTTGATATATTGTTATCTTGTGCCATGGTTTAAAGGATGAATTGATAGTTGATCTTGTTGACCAGTGTCGTTCTACACGTGACATGGCCCTCATAAACAGCACCTTGTAAGCATATTTCACTTATAGTACTTAATATTAGGGTGGGCTAGGTGGCTAAATGGTCGGGCTGGGTAATATATTTCACAATAGGTTTGGGTTTAAACACGTTTTCTTTATTATGAGTTGAAGCCCACAGGCTGGAATGAGTTGACTTCAAACACTTCGTTTTCCGTTATTATATAACTAACTTATTTATAATCTATTATGACTGTATCCTTTACGATTACATAGAGAATATTGTATGAAATCTTGAAAATTTTATATAAGTAGTTTGAGGTTTTTATACATTTAAAATAGATTTTGTGTTACTTGCAACCCGTTTGAAAGTTTTATATAAGTAGTTTGAGGTTTTTATACATTTAAAATTTTATATAACTTGGTGTGTGTGATTTGTATCCTTTCTTTTTCTTGTAATCTGAGTTTGACATTGATTCAAAACTAAAAAATTATATTGAAACAATAACTTGGTCTGTGTGTGATTCGTATCCTTTCACAAGATGTTTATGCTTTACATCATTTATATAGTAAAGACTGCTTTATACCTTTAGCAAATAGTCAAACATTGGCTAGATGCATGTTTCAAGCCAACTGTGTACTGAAACATGTTTAACGTCTATGATTGCAGCTGCAGTAGTGACTGGAGGGTCATGGAACACATCAGTTCTCGACAACAAAGTCCCTGTGCTGGTCGAGTTCTATGCCAGTTGGTGTGGACCATGCCAAATGGTGCACCGTGTGATTGATGAGATTGCAGCCGAGTATGCAGGAAAGATCAAGTGTTTTGTGCTTAATGCTGACAAAGACCCACTAATCACAGAAGAATATGATATTAAGGCTGTGCCTGTTGTGCTTTTGTTCAAGAATGGTGAGAAATGTGAGTCAGTGGTTGGGACCATGCCCAAAGAGTTCTATGTTGCTGCCATCGATCGGGTCTTGTCATCTTCTTGTTGAATGTTAAAACTTTAAAGGGTGTGTGTGTAAAGTTTACTAGGTTACCTTGTATGTGAATGTGTGTCCATTTTCAATCTTCCTTTCATCAACGAGACCTAATTATTCATATTTTTTAATCTGTATTGTAACACTAATTTGTGCATTTCTTTTATCTGTTAGCCACTATCTTAATCATAATTTCTTGTTAATATATCGAATCAGAACGTGTACTCATTTAATTTGACATGGGTTTTTTAATCCAGTTTTGTAACTTCTAGAACCCTTATTCAAGGGCTATTGTTGGAGCTACAATTTAGGGTTTAGGGTTTAGGGCTTAGGGTTTAGTTTTTACAATTTATGGTTTAGAATATAGATATAGGGTTTAGGGTATAGGATATAGGGTTTAGGTTTAGAGTTTATGGTTTAATGTATAGGGTTTAGGGTATATGGTTTAGGGTTTAGGGTTTAGCGTTTAGGGTTTATAGGGTTTAGGGTTTAAATTTTAGAATTTAAGGTTTAAGGTTTAAGGTTTAGGGTATAAGGTTTAGAGTATAGGGTTTAGGGTTTAGTGTGTAAGGTATAACGTCGGTGGTTTGGGGTTCAGGGTTAGTTTAGGTTTTAGAGTTTAGAGTTTAGATATAGGGTTTAGGGTTTAGAGTTTAGTGTGTAGGATTAATGATTTAGTGTTTAAGGTTTTATTGTTTACAGGTTAGGGTTTAGAGTTTAGATTTTTGAACTACAAAGTATTGTGACTATGAGTGTCTCGATCTGAACAACAAAAATCATATAATGGGTTTGAAGCAAGAAAACATATCAAAGAAAAAGTATGTTTCTAAATGGTGACTAAAGTTCTTAACTGTAAATGGGTATGTTCAGGACGACAAGTGTTTGATTGCGTTCTTGCGTGACGAACGCAGGTTCATCATGGTTCTAGATGGAACTCACCCGGTGCAACAGTTTGTTTCGGTATCAAAGTCTTTTGCTTCTACAAGTTGTCCGTTAGTTTGTGCAGAAGTGTTAATGAATATGGATTTAGTGTCTTTCTATTTTGATGCTTAGGCATGTAATTATTAAACACTTTAAGATATAACTTATGGTAGCTTAGTAACCATTGAATAGTTTGATATGTAATTGAACTTTATGATATGCCGATTGATGAATGGTAGTAATTTTGATATGCTAGAGATCTTATCATTAAACATAAGTTGCAACTAAACAGCTAAAATGTATGATCTTATGTTTGTATAATCTTATTTTTCTGTATATTAAAAAAATTGTCAATATAAATATATTACAGATAGTATCCTTATAGAAACATCAACTTTATATTGATCATCTTCTATTGTTAGATTGTTTGGATAACTAAATTCAAAGCAAAATAACAAATACAATATAATGTGATATTAATAAATGATTTAACCATTCAAAAATTCCGCGAAATTGCGGGTCTTTAACTAGTTATACATTATAATCATGATAAATATAAATATTAAGTAACTTATTATTATCAATGTTAAAAAAATTCATACAAAGTTAATATGTATCATGTTTGAGTTAATATATGCCATGGTGAACTTGCTAGAAATGATAATGAAATATCCCTCCACTTTTATATTACTCCCAATAAGCGTTCGGGTCAGGTCGGTGGTTTTCTTGACATTCCTACCTATAGACTACAAACTAATATATCATTTGTCCAACATTACCCTACCGATATACTATAGTTATTAGAAGTTATTGAAAGGAACAGACAATGGAAACGAGTGAAAGTTAGATATTGATCATAGTTACTTACTTGAGCATCGAGTGATTTCTCAAGTTCTTTGATTACGGCTTCCATTGATGGACGTTGGGCTTGATTTTCTGCCAAACACTTGTAAGCAATTGTTATAAACGTCTCCATAGAAACTTGATTGACCCCTCTTGCTATTTTTAGTATATTTGCATCCGCTTCCATTATTTTAGGATCTACCATTTTCTTCAACCTTTCCATATCGAACGAATGTCCTACTACTATTGATGGAAGCCCACTCTGATGGTTGGTATAGTAAATTGGATCATATGCCAATCTCCCACATAGCATTTCAAATAGGACTACTACAAAAGAGTAGATATCTGATGCTTTTTTCAACCTACCGGTTTTATTATATTCTGGATCCAAGTACAAATCCGTCCCAGCAATGTGTCCGGTGACGAGGGTACTACCTTGTTGATTTGCATCACGTAACTTGGAAAGCCCAAAGTCCGCAATCTTTGCACCCCAACTGCTATCCAATAGAACGTTTGCACTCTTCATATCACGGTGAATTATCATTTCTTTTTCCTCCGTCTTTGAATGTAGGTAGCTCAGTCCATGTGCAATATCAAGACATATTTGTATGCGTTGACCCCATGTAAGGTTCGTTAAGTTATCCAGGTTTCCCAAATAACTTTCAAGGCTGCCCTTTGAAGCATACTCGTAAATGAGGATCATTTCAGGATCTTCGTCACAATAACCAACAAGAGAGACTACATTTGGATGCTTACAATTACTAAGCATTTCAATCTCTCTTACGAACCCTTGTTCTCCTTGTGTGTCATCTCTCTTAAAGATGCGTTTAATAGCTACCGTGCTACGTTTTTTAGGAAATTCACCTTCGTTCTTAGCTTCGATTGCGGATGAATGTGTTTCATCAAAATGATATAGCTCTGCTTTGTATACGGCACCATATCCACCTGACCCAATTTTACATAGTTCTGAAAAATTTTGGGTGGCCAATAGTATATCACCCAATCCAATTTTCAAGTGATCAATATTTTTCCCCTGCAACAAACCCATGCCTTTTATAAATACACGTACATTATGAAACCCCAAAACTGAATAAGGTAATTCTAAATGAGATCTTTTTTCCCATTGTTTTAACAAGAAAATAGAAAAATTTCAGTGTCACATTCTGTTAATTTGTGATAACTTTTTGGAACCTCATTATGATTTTGTATTCTATTAGAGTATCTAAGCTGTATTATAAACTAATACAACGCTCATCAAATTTATGGTTCATTTATATAATTAGGTATGCGCCAATTCTAAATGTACTTCCAGAAATTTATTTCAGTGATAAAGAAAATGTATTTGTATTTAACATAGTACAAATTTGCACAGCTAGCTTTTGGACATTTTGTAGTTGAAGCTGCACCAGATTTGTATGTCGTCCATTTTATAATATGTGAATTGACATGAACGATTAATTTGTTCTGTTACTTCACATGACAAATACATATACTAAGCAAAATAATTATTTTTCATGTTTTATCTTACAAACGCGCACCAGCCTGATTTTTAATTGAAACAAATATAAATGGCCGGTTTTAAATCATTTTATCTGATATAATCAAAATGTATTTGTGTAGCATATATTGAAAAATAGTTATACCTTCAAGTGTCTGGATATTCTGCTCTCAACTGCAGTATCTGTAAGATGTTCCTTTAAACCAACGTGTGGATTAATTATTTATGTATGACAAAAAAAAAAAAAAGTCAACTGAAAGGTAGTATAGAAATAAATAAAAACGGACTGATATTGGGCTTACTTGATTTTGATCATGTTTTTGTTGAAGTTGCAATGCTTTCTCAAGTTTCCTAACCACCTGATTTATATCTGGACGTTCTGCTCGCACCTCCTTTAAGCAAAAGTATGCTGTTTCTGAGAAGATGGTCATTGATTGTAGGCTCATTTGTTTTTGTAGATCTGAATCGATCATATCATCCAATCTTTTCTCTTCATAATGTTGTCTTGCCAATCGAGCGAGATACCAATAAGCATCCTGATCCTCGTTTGGTTGAAAATATGTTGATGCTTCCGACCCAAACAAGACCTCAAATAGAACAACTCCAAACGAGAACACATCTGACTTATGACTCAAACTCTTGGTTTCATTATATTCAGGGTCCCTATACCCCGATTGGTCCCAGTATTCTCTAGGTCGGTGAACATCACCCTTTTTAACAACCATGGAATATTTAAAATCACATAACTTGGGTTCCCAGTGATCATCTAGTAAAATTTTCGAGCTTTTAATAGAACCATGTATTATACAATCATCCCTAAGGATATCATTATGTAGGTGACTCAAGGCATGTGCAACACCAACACATATGCGCAGTCTTTGCATCCATGTGAGTGTTTGAGAGTCACTTAAATATTTGTTCAGACTTCCGTTGGCTACATACTTGCTTATAAGTATAGCAATAGGAATGATAACAACCGTCTGAGAGTGCTTAAAAGCAGAGCAAATGTTTTTATGATTACTACCATAAGAAATGAGCATCTCTATTGCAACGCATGACGGTGGACATATTCTTGCCACGATATTAATTACATCTCCTGATACAGAAAGTTGTCCTTTGCATATTCCTTGTGAGATCATATTTTCAGCAGCAGAGTCATTAGTGGCCGCTTCTATTTCCACAAATGGAATCATTGTGCTAGCAACGTATTCATCGTATGTCATCATCGAACTTCTTTTTATTTTATTTTTTGAACGACACACACACACACACACACACCCAATTTTGTCCACAACGAGACTCAAATTGACAAATGAGTTAACTCGATACAGCTAGGCCAAAAGCCCTTTGATCGAACTGTTAGTGGAAGATGAAGACATGATGTTTAGGGGACTGATCAAGTAAAGACTAACAACAACTAATTAAGGAGGTGAGATTACAGGAACTGAAGAGGATAGTGATTATTGAGTGTACCTTAGTAAAGCTAAATTTCTAAGGATTTGATGAAGATGGGGAAAAGTATAAAGTCTGAAACAATTTGAAGATCAAATGCATTAGTTTAGTTAGATGGCATTGAACAAAAGGTTTGTTTTTTTCCTTGTTTTGATATTCCGGATCTATAAATTCAATTATCTACATCTAGGACTAATTCCCATGTATATTTCACACTATTAGGCGTTGACATTTTGTCATAATATTAAATTAGAAAAAACTACGTGATTGGTCCCTGTGGTTTACCATAAGATGTCAGCATGATTTACACAATTTACGCCGGTGATCCCTATAATTAACAGTCGTTAACATTTTCAGTTAAAACTAGTGTACCTGACACGTGAGAGCGTAATTCGTCATTTCACTTACCCTTCGTCCCTCGGTCCCTATTAAAATTATTTCCTCACTCCTATCCTAAAGTTCAGAAACCTTAAATCACATGACTCTACTAAATCATCGAAGCAGTAATCACATAAGCATAAGCATAAATTTCAATTCCTGGTCTCTCCATCTTATAATCGTTTCCTCTTCAAATACAAGCGGATCCAATACAAAATCAGTACGTGAGGGTTTTGGATCGAGAAACTACCGGCAAATACAAATCTCTTGTATCAGTACAAATCCCAGCCTCCGGTGGTGTGATTTGAGGCATCCGCCGGTAGTGTGATTTGGGGCTGCCGCCAGTAGGGTTTTGAATCCAGAACCTACAGGCAAAACTCGACAGCGGTTCTAACAGAGAGTTTTGGATCGAGAACCTTTCTGCTCCGTTTTGCTGTTTTTCTGGTGACGACAATTATACCTCTAGTTCTTCGATTTTGTTTGTGTTTGTGGGATGTGTTAATTTGTTTTAACTATAACGAGCTACTGTGAAATTGTTTGAAAGATTTGAGTGTTTACTGTTTAGAGTTACAGGCGGAAGAAAAGCATATCATAAGAGAGGGGTAAAGTAAAATTACATAGTAAACCCTTCACGTACATAGCATCGTGTATCATGATTTAACGGACGTTATAACGGTTGTTATTGACAGGACTATTGTGGCAACTTGTACAAAACATAGTGACCAACGACGTAAAATATAAAGTACAAGGACCGCAGCATAATCTAGGGTAAATCGAACGACTGCGTAAGTTTTTCATTAAAATATTGCAACTCATTAATTAATAATTAACCCGTTTTTTTGGGTAAGCGAGGAAACCCTCTTATGAACGAGCACATTGGCTTCACCATAGAAGGTAAAACGTCGGATAATCAAGCCCCCCGAGCGCGAAACCTGGTACCGGCTGAATTGCGCATTATGCGCACCCTCTAGTCACACTCCTTTTTTGAACAATTTGGCATATCCATGAATTGAACTCGGGTGGTGTGCTGATATAGACATCTCGATCATGCTCCATGATTAAGAATTTTATAATCAATTCAGTATGAATATGAATAAGTAAGATATATAAAAAATACTCGCATGTATTTTTGTGTTCCCATTGCCGACACTTTATACATCATTATTTATTAAGTAATTAAATAAGAAGACATGAAGTGGAGTCAAAGGAACAATTTTATGAGAACTCGGGAAACATTTAACATTGTTATCTTAAGGTTTGTTTTTTTAGGGTGAAGGTGGCTCGCGTGCGTTGTGCCGAGAACGTTGTGATGCTTAGAAACATAATTTTTGTTGCGGCCGTTAACCTAGAATAAAATTTTCAGATGAGAGTTGCATAATGTATATACTCGATTTTACACATCAGTATCCCCTAAGAGATCTTTTTCTTCATGGCTCTTGGTGACCATATCATCCACATAGGCTTCAAGGGTTCCTACCTAGTTGCATGTGAAAGGCTTTATCCACCAGACGGCGTTTTTGAGTCCGAATGGCATCTTTTTGTAACAGAAGATTCCCTTACTTGTAAAGAACGATGTTTCCTCTTCATCCTCTTCGGCTATTTGAATTTGGTGATAGCCTTTTCGTGCGTCCAGGAAGCATTTGAATTTGTATCCGTTCAGAGATTCAACCTTCCGATCTATCTCTGGTAAGGTGTAACAGTCCTTCAGGCATGTTTTATTGATATTCGTGAATTTTACACACATTCTCCATCCTCCATCCGACTTTGTAACCATCACCGGATTTGCTACCCAAGTCTGGTACTTAGCTTCCCTGGTTATTTCTGCTTTGAGCAGCTTGTCCACTTCCCTACAAGTTGCTTTGTCCCTTTCTGTTGCCAAGCTCCTTTTCTTTTGATGCACTGGTTCAAGATGTTTCTGCTCATTGAGTCGATGTTTCGTTGTAAAAGGTGACCCTTAAATATTAATTGAGCATGGTATTCCCTTCATATTACTCTATTCCCATGCAAATAGATCCAAGTTTGTTTGTAGCAGTCTTCGAAGCTTTTTCTTCATTTCCTTTGATAGACTACTTCATATACTAACTTGCTAATCAGGAAACAATAGATTGATGGATATCTTTTCTTCTTGTAGTACCTCCTTAGAAGTTTCCATAATACACTCCATTAGTTTCTCCCGTGTCTTCTTGATTACCAGTATCACTTTGTTCTATCATATGTTGACGTGAGGGTCCCTATTCCTTCAGAGGTATGAAACTTGACAAGTTGATGCACAATAGATACCATTATCCCCATATTTCTCTTGGCTACCCTTCCAAGTAGGATATTATGTGGAGAGGTGGATCGTACCACAACAAAGTCAATGGTTTCTTTTCTGGTTAAAGGTGGTTCTCCGATAGTGAAATCAAGGTCGATTTCTCCCACTAGCCAGCATCTTTCTCCGGGAAACCCTACCAATGGCACTAAAGGAGGCGTCATGCGGGCTCATATCGCTGGATGAGCTGAGCGAAGCAGTGTTCATACATCACGTCACAGGCGCTCCCTCCATCTAAATATATCTTTTGTACATGCCTTTTGGATATCACTCCGTTTATGGTGACAGGTAAGTCAGACGAAATGATTGTGTCTATGGAAGGGAAAGAAATTTCTTCCCATTCCATGGCTCTGTAAGCTCTTTCTCTCTTTTTATAGGGCCAGTACAAGTCAATCATGAGGATCGCCCTCTAGGCATTTTGCCTTTTATCTTCGGGTCCCAATTCACATGCCATTTCTTTCATCGGGTTAAACTCTTGACCGGACTGCCTCTTCAATAGCTATTTTGAGATTGTAACATTCGCTTGTCTCATGCCCGTAATCATTGTGAAAGTCACAAAACCTGCTCATATCTCTTTGTCTACCTCTAGCAGACAATTTGTTTGGGGCTTTGAAGTTATGACCTATTTTCTTTATGGCCAGGATTTCCTTTGGGGATTTTATTGGAGTCTCGAGGATTCTGGCTCCGGATTCTCTTTTGTAGGGAGCAAAACTCTTCCTGTCATCTCTCCTATTCCTTTCTTCTCTTCAGTCTGGTTTGTCTCTCCGTTTGTTCAAAGAGGGGTCATCTTGAACAAATGTACCAGCCGTTTTCCTTTGCGTCTAGTCATACATAAGCCTTATTTAGGAGAGCTTCGTAGGTTGTGGGGAGGTCATGACTTAGGTTTTTGATGAGGAGACGGACCTTTGACCCATACAATAACCCTGATATCCTTTGTGATTCTGGCATGTCCGGGATTTGCTGAGTTTCATTAGTATATCTGCTAAGGAATGCCTTTGTACCCTCATTGTCCCTATATCTTATTCTATGTACTGCCACATCGTTTTTTTTGTGTGACGTTTATGTTGACTAAACTTGGACCTAAACTGGCGCTTTTAATCATCGAAGCTAGATACCGAGTCTTTAGGTAGGGAATCGAACCAAGCCCTTGCATCCCCTTTTAGTATGTAATAGAATGCATGGCAGGCTACTGGTATGGCCCATTTTGACATTCTTGTTGCCTCTTCAAATACATTCAAAAAATCATCTGGACCATCCTTCCCTTAGTAATATGCTAAGTGAGCCGGTATTTTCATACGGTCTCGGAAAGGGCAACCTTGGATACTTGCGACAAAAGGAGTTTTCCTCCTTGGCTAGTCGTCTATGGGCAACCTTGGATACTTGCGACAAAAGGAGTTTTCCCAAAAAGTTCCCTTCGTGCAACGTTCCTAGGGCTTGGAATTTTCCTCCTTGGCTAGTCGTCTATGCCCAAACAATTGGCACGGTATTCCGAGGTATGTTTCAAGCTTAATAATAACATGGATTCGTTCTCGAAGGTAAAGGGAGGTTCGGTGGAGTCACTACGGGTATTGTTCCTTGAGACCACGTGCACTGATTTAAGTATGTCGGTCCGCCCAAGCTTGGGTGCGGCGGTGCTACATAGTCATTGGGTGCTTGGGGCATTGTGGAGGCAGCCGTAGTTACTGTATTATGGGCGTAGAATTGTGTTCTATGAATTTCTAGGGTTACCTGTGATTGTGTCATGTTTGTGACCACCATATTTTGTGTTGTAGTTTGAGCAGATGAGTCTACTGATGTGGATTCTGGATGAACGCTCCGATTGGGCAGTTCTTCCATCTCTCTTTCTTCATCATACTCCCCACTATCGTATGCGAGTTTTCATCGACTCTGGAGGATGCCTATCGCATGTAGATCTTTCATGACGGATCTGATATGGTCATAGTTGTTCAAGATAAAGGTCTTGTCTAATAGTGGTTGTGGTTCCGCTGATCGTGAACCATGACAATTGGTGGAAATGAAAGCGGTGGGAGTGAGTGGTGACTGTGTGATGGTTCCCACCGTTGCAAATTCTATTTGAGATTGATTTGAGGTTGGTGTTTCCCTGGGTGGTGTGAACCCAGGTGGTGCATGACTGGAATACTCCATGGCGTCGGTCTTGTACTTTTTCAAACAGAGTGTATGTTTTTATGAGTATCCCACGGATGGCGCCAATTGTTTGTAAACTTTTCGGCGAGTCCAATTAGAGTGATAGGACTCTGATATACAGGTCACGAGGATGTGAAGTATGAGTATGTGGGTAATCTCCTCTTCGTTGGTGGTTCCCTGAAGGTAGCAAACACGTTGAAAGCTTTACGCCACCGAGAGAGGGATTGAGAGCATGATTTTTTTAGCACTATACTGTGAGTAGAAATGTGTCTTCTCCAGTTGAACATGGAACCTCCATTTCTAGGAGGCCGATTACACTTTTTGAGGTGTTGTGGGTTTTCTAGGCATTATGAAAATATTCTTGGTCTTTCCATAAATGGGTCTTTCAAGGAAAGGGGAGTTGTGTCCTCCCTTAAGTGAACATGGCGGTGACTGAGCTAGCCTTCTTCCATAGACGTTGACTTTGTTTAATCGAGGTTTTGGTGCACTTTATTTGAAGGCCACCGTTTCGTATATGTCCGGTTTTGGAGCCTTTCATTCGTTGTTTTCTTCGTGTCTGTTCTAATTACGAAGCCATTATTTGTATCCCGGAGGTGGGGTACACTATGAATCATTGTACTCAACTCTTAAATATTACACTTTAATCCCATATATGATAAGGTTAAGAGTTAAATGGACACAGTATTCTATAAAATGAACGATGTTTTGTAGCCGCCATAATAAACCTTCAATTCGTCATCAAATTGACCCCCGGAATATGCCTCGACAACAATTAACAACTGATTCATGGTGAATGGAGTATTGAGTAGCTGTAAAATATTTGAATGTGATTAGATGATAAAAGAATGGAGTGTTGTGAAGTTGTAGAATGAGTGAATATATGCTCTATATATATACATACAAAATATTAATCATTTTTGGAATTTTTTTAAAAAAAGGTTAACGTTTGAAAAATGATCAAATTCGTTGTTCACTAACAGCTTGGCAGGTGGTCTAGACGGCACTTTTCTGATCGTTTCTAACATGAGTAAGCTGGCTCAATGTCACCGGAAATGCCACATTAGCGGCGTTAGCAGCATTTCTGGTGGTGACGATGACGGGTGACGCCGCGTTGGATCCGGTCTTACCGCCTATTTATCAATTTATTCGGCTAACCACAAATTATTATAACCCATTGTTGGTGCATTATAGTCCCCGAGTTCATTAAGATCAAGTTATTGTGCTTTAATGTTTAACTTTTACTGTTGGAATGCAACCTCACGGATGCATAATGAGAAATTGTTATGTGAAAATGGGAAATGATTGTATTACTGAACTTGCATGTAAATCGTTTTGCGTAAGTAATGCATGATTAGTTAATGAATGTTGATAAATTTTGACGATTGAATTTTGGAATGAGATGATCACACAAACATAAAGTAAATAATCTTGACAAGAAAATCAAGGAAAGATTTACAGCGGTTGATGGTAGTCACCTAACTATCACTGAGAATGTACTGAGAAACAATCGTTCAGGAACTCAACAGACGGTTGAGGTCTCCCCTACTACGATTTATGCTCTAGTGAAGAATTGCCATGTAAGTCCACAAGGTAAGTTTACTCTGTTAGAAACTATACCAGTTTCTATTTACCTTTATTGCTTGGGCCGAAACGCATCAGTAGGTCAGTCAGGTATCCAAAGGGGGGTGTTCTCACTATGAATTGGTCGAAAAGTGCAATTCTGTATCACATACAATCATCGGTTTGAGAATGTGTCATGTGACACCGTTAATTTTTTTTTTAATACGTGGCGGAAGCATAATATTAATTAAATACAATATCAACAATTGTACAAACCGATGTCACGTGTCATTAAAACAAATTACATATTAACAGGAAAAGACGTAAATACATTCTGTTATCAAAAGTACACGGTTCATATTCCAAAAGACCACATCAGAGTTAACCCTGTCAAACATAACATCGCCATGCCCGTCTTCTCCCCAAAAGGCGACATTTACAAAAGCTAATAACCTGCAGGGAGGAGATGGAGGGGAATTAGCACGAAGCTAAGTGAGTATGACTAACTACAGGTCATAGCATACACAAGTGTTATACTAATCATGTCACATAGTCTAACATACAAACATCACCCAAGTGCCGTCTACAGAGACTCTGGCGGCTCGGCCAAACCATTAACCACCAGCTGATCGGACTGGGCTTACCAGAAGTTCCTCCACCACCGTATGTATATACATAATCCACACGCGACGGACACGTCATTCACATATATATACACCACGGCTGTCTAGGCTACCACAGAGGAACCCAACCCGCAGGTTGATCTCTCATACCGAGGTTACCACACAATAGGGACGCACTGGGCTCCAGCAGACAAGCATCAACTAACATGCAGTCATCACAAGAACTAACTAACCACAACAATAAGTATATCTAACAAGCATGGCAATCATAATATAACATGCTTCTATATACTATATTCTCCAGTTAGTCCCACTCACCGATTACCAGCAAACGAGAAGGTATTCAGCTATCTAATCACTGAACCTTCTCTTTCTCCTTTTCTCCTGAGAAAAACATATCCACAAGTTAGTTTCTGTTCGTTAACATTAAATAACACAATATAAAAATTTTTGTCAGAAAAAGTGTCCGCTAAAATTTTTTGCTTAACACTTGTGCACTTTCAAAATTTACATCAAATCATCAAAATACAAACGGGCAGCATAACGGCTAAAAATCAACACTTAGGTAAAATATTATGCCCTGGACACTCAGTCGGTCGACTGACTCTTACAGTCGGTCGACTGTCGACACAACCGGTCGACTGACCTTCCCAGTCGGTCGATTCATTTGGTATTACATCAATCGGCCGAAGGTAAATCTCAGTCGGTTGGTTCACTCAACAGTCGGTCAGTTGTCTTCGTCAATCGACCGGTTCAACCCTCAGTCGGTCGACTGTCGACCGACAGTCGGTCGACTGTGTTCATCTTCATCAGAAACTGAACAAAGGCTACGGACTTCACGATGAAATCCTCAAATCTCGATCTAGAGCTCGTTTTAAACACCAAAATCGACCACAACTTATTCACTACTTGTTATAGACTCAAAACCCACAGCAATTTGACCATAACAACACTTAAATCACTTGTTTTGACACAAATTTACACTTTTATGAAAACTAACACAAAACCTTAAATTTTTCAAAGATTAGAGCATGGAAGCTTGTGATCCTAACTTAAACGAATCAGTGAATCACAAGGAACACAAAGATATGAACAATTTGAGCTCTAAGTAAAGATTAAGGATTAGGGTTTGATTGTAGGTGGAAGGGAAGGTACGATGTGTGTGCGAGATGGTTCTGGAAAATGCAAGAGAGAGACAGCACTAGTCACTTAATTTAGGTTAATTTCCCACACTGTGCAACACACGGGTATTTATCAGTTATCTGATATCTTTTGTACGTCGTTTGGCAACCCAAACGGAGTCCAAATTAAATAAACAAACCTGTTCTGTGACCCTTGTCACAAACTGGTCCTAACCACATCATTATTTAATAATAAATATTAAATAAAAATAAAAGCATATAGTAACACAATACAAACTTAAGGGCAATCTAGTAATCTTACATCTAGGCCTGATTGAGGATGTTACATGTCAACAATGGAGGAGACTACTTCAACACCACAGATTCAGGCTGCGGTGTGATTGATATTGCTCAAAATAGATATATCATTAGTCGCAATATCAAGTCTTTTTCATTGTTTTTCCATTTGTATTTGTATAGTCTCCTTGTATAATTCATTGTATTGTAGTTAACTTTAGAATCATTGTGTAACTGAAGAAATATGGAAGATATTAAGAAATATGGAAGAAGTATGGAAGATATTTGCAAGAGAAATCGAAACAGTAACTTCCAGCACAATGGGACGCCGTTCAGGGCTTCGGGACGCCGTCCAGCCCTTTTAACCGGGACGCCGTCTAGTGTTTTGGGACGTCGTCCTGAACTTTAAACTGGGACGCCGTCTGGGAAAATGGGACGCCGTCTTGCTCCATGAAACGGGACGCCGTCCATCCTTTTAGGACGCCGTCCCGTAGTAGGTTTCAGCCGACTTTTGTGCTTTTTACCTACTTTCTCCACTTTAAAACCTCATTATTGAAGATCAGTTAGAGAGGGACGAACCAGGGAGTACAGAAACAGAATTTTCAGAGGCTTAGGTGACGATTCAAGGTGATCCTTGGAGTAATCCAGGATCACCTAATCCATCATTCCAATCCAAATTCAAGAATCATCAGGATCATCATCCAAGATTGCTTCAAGAGGTCGATTCTTTCAGTTCATTGAATTCTATCTTTATTTCCAGTTTGTTATTGTCTTTAAATATGATTGTTAGCTAGCTCTTTTATGCTTGTCTAGATTAATAACCAAGGTGTTGAATGTAATCTTATTGATTGAATGTATTATGCGTGATAGATTAAAGCTTGAATTAAGAACCATGCTTATTGCTGTTAAAAATCATTTGTATCTAGTTAATTGATATGTTGTTGATAAAGAGAACTCTTGTTGATGTATCATATTGATTTACAATCAACTTGTCTTAGATTGATTGTTTGCTAAACCGGACCAAGGGGGTAAACTAGATTAAAAAGGTTAAACAAAATAGGAATGAATTGTGTAGAGCGAACGCAAAGACAATTGTTATTCAAGTCTTTAATCTAGCTAATCAACTAGTCACAAACGAAAAGGTTTAAGTAATAGGGAACCCTCACTTAGTAATTCTAGTTTGAGTACTCGCTAAAGAGAACTCTTGGCGGGTCGATTTAGGCGATTAGCATGCTTATAATAGTTGTTTGATTACAAATACAAGAACCATAGTGAAAAGGGAACCCTTGATCTTGTTATTGTGTTTGCGTGTTTATCCGAGAGAACTCTTAGTAAACCTATTAGATAACTTACACACATAATTATTCAATCAGGCCTTAATATCAAAACTTACATTCAATATCGAGGGTAAAAAGTCTAGATGAGCATATTCCTTTTATTTGTTATAAAAACTATCTTTCATCTTCATAAACCTAAAATACCAAAAATTATTGTCTTTAAACTTATTCCTTTATTGATTTGCCCATCGTTAAAGGGCAACCCAATATCTTGTACTTGTGTGATTCCTTTTATTTTAGCTTAATCACAATTTAGTTCATACAATCTTAATTTGCACATATAACTGTCCTTGGAACGATACACGGATTTTACCATTATCTATACTACTACACGATCGGGTACACTGCCCGTTAGTGTGTGTAATCTTTAAAACCGGTACTTTCCATACGATAAATTCATATACCACTTTCCGCACATCAGTGATTCATCTTCAACAAAATAAGTGGTGCATCATCATCAAAGTTGTAATTTTTATTTCATTTTGTGTTTATCTTCATATATGTTTGCAAAAGCTAAAGAGCGGCATCAGAAAATAAAAATAAAAAAAATTGTTGGATTACATTATATTTGATTCATGTATATAGGTCATTATGTATCTAAATAAAGATGATGCACCACATCTACAACAAAGAATCGGGAATATCAATTTTGAATTCAGTGTCTATTCATCCAATGTATTCTATATTTGAAAGAGAAAGGTGATCAAACAATGTGCTGATCAGAACGACTTAAGTTATCTATATCCGAGGGGGAGAAGTGGCTGAGTTTCAGATCTAGAGAACTCAAATCATTCTGTCCTTGAAGTCATCACTTAGCAGAACTTTGCTTCTATTGTCTGTGATATGGGTTGTGCCGATTGATCTAGATAGTTGGGGACATCTTCTGGAGGGTATTCTGACTTAGAAATTCATCACCCCCAAATACATCATATCATTCCATCATATCAGCTTTTCGCTCAAGCATGGGGTTTATAGCGACTGGTAATTGTGTTCTTTCGGAGTATGCAATAAAATTGAGACAAACAAAGCCTTCTGAATCGAAAGGTATAAGTTTAAGGTATAAGCTCATGGCTGACAGGGTTGCTAGAAACACCGTGAGAACCTTCCTGTTCGATTAAATCAAAAGCACATCAAGGTGATAGCGTATAGCTTCAATATATTGTGCTCAATTGACTACCTAAAAAATTTGTGCGATCTCAAATGATGACTGAGTCTAAGATTTAAGCAGACATAGAAATAGTTTCAAGTAATTAAATGCTAAAGTGATCTTCAAAAAGTCTGGAAGGAAAATCTGATAAGTTTATTGATTTTCAAAGACTAAAAGTGTAGGTACTTGAAATTAAAAATCAGAACAAAAGTTCAGGAATTAACGATGTTAAAACTGCAAAATATAGTTCAGTTCTAATCCTAGAAAAATTGATTAATTCATCTTCTCACAAAAAATGTGTTTATGCATTGATAGTGTAATATCTGTTCTTGATTATGTAAGATAAATAGCGAGTTGATTAGTTCTCAAATTCATGCTTGTGATATTCGCTATGCGGTTAGTTCGTGTTAATATACCATACTGTATATGTTTGCATTTACTTTTAAACATATTGCATCTTAATATGAAAAAGACAACAAGATTTAGTGTGTTTTTAGCATTTTTGCATGTTTCATACTGTGAATTATTGCATAACATTTGGTGGTTACTTCATAAACTCCGTATGTGTGGACCAGGGGGAGTAAGCAAGTGTGAAAGATCCGATATAATTGAAAAGGTTAAAGGTCAGGTATTAGGTTACTTGACTTATTCAAAATTGGAACGGGATCTTGTGAAATTGATAAGTTTGAAAATTCTTGTGTAAAAGTTATTTTGATTTTGTACGATAAGTTGAATTTGGCAAGAAACGAAAGCTAGAAAGACGGGACTTAAAAGTTAAATTTTTTAGTCTGGAACATGCACCCGGACGGTTACAAAATGCAACCGCACGGTTACACCATGTAACCGCCCGGATACAGATGAATGAAGGTTTGTTGGATTTAAAGTGCATCCGTACGGGTAGACCTTGCACCCGCATGGTTGCATAGTTTGCAGCCGGTTACACTTCTGCAACCGCACGGTTGCAGAGTGGGTATAAATACCCAAAACTTGAACCGTGAAAAGTTTATGCTTTCATTATATCATAGTGTAAATTTCATCAAAATTCAAGAAGTGTTAAAAGGAGTTTTTACTATTGTTTTGCATATTCTACTTTCGTTTGTGAACTTACTCATCATATCAGGTATCGATTACAAGCCCTAAATCTCAAGTTATGATTGTTTTTAGTTTTATTTAAAACTCGAATCAATACACTTAGATCTAGGTGTTTTACACTGAAATTGCTGATTAAAACATGTTAGTCGGAGGTCAGTGGACCTATTGCAATTGGTTTCTAGATGATCAACACTCATTTGAGTGGATTTGGGTTTTGAAAACCCTATCAGACTCGATGAACACAATCAAACGGTTGCATCCTGCAACCGCACGGTTGAACATGCATCCTGGTTAATTTTAGGCAACCGCACGGTTACACCGCAGACTCAAATTTTAAATTTCAATTGTGTATCTATGTGGATTGGCCATGCACCCGTACGGTTACACTTGCAACCATGTTATATTATCATGCAACCGTACGGATGCACATCAGAAACCCTAATTTTGAATTTTTGTTTATTAACGCTTGTGTTTGCAATATTTTGCATGTTTTATTTCAGAATTAGATATGTCTGGAACTCATGCTGTTAATGTTCCTACTGAGGGTGCCGGCTCTGGTTCCGGTCGTCCTCGTGCTGATAAGAGGTCTAAACCTCGACATGTTACTAAATCACGATCAAAGAAGGCCACAGAGCACAATAATGAGCTTCAGGTTGGCCCCAACAACAACATGCTCGCTAATCTGAACAAGTGTGATTATCTGGGTGATTATAAGGGGATTATGGAATTTCTTGAGCGGTCTCGCATCTTTAAGGATATCTCTCATGATGTGTCATCTTATATCTCACATCAATGTGAGTTCTGGATGAATGTTACTCTGTTAAAGATGATGGATGGTGATCGTCGTGTTGATGTTCTGAATATTACTGTTCAAGGGAGGCCCATTGTTGTTATTGAAGGGCATATCCGAAGGTTGTGGAATTTTGGTGATTCAGCTGAAATGAAAACTAGACTAAATATGGGACTGGTCAAAGGTTGTCTCTAGATGTGCAAGTATACTGGGGATTTGACCAAGTCAAAGGTTCTGAAATCTGGTTTCTATCCGACTTTTCCTTACTTGGCTCACGTTATCTTTCATTGGAAAAGCTCGAGGAGGGAAGGACATGATGAGTTAAACTCAGCTATGCAATCCATGATGATTGCTTTGATTCTTAATTTGCCGTTCAATTTCTCTGGGTGATTTTTGACTACATGATTGAAAACAACAAATTCAAATCCGATCCTTATCTGATATATCCACGATTTCTTCACCTCGTCATTGATTCACAGCATAATGAGCTTTTCAAGGAGGATTCTGATCGTATCAGGATGAATATCATGACCGATGAGGTTGTGAGACGTATGATGTTTTATAAGGGTAAGACTGCTCCTCCGAACCGTACATTGTTTGGACATTTGAAGAAGGTTTATTACGTGGCTCGTAATCCAAGAATGTGGAGAAACAAGGACAGTGATTCGGATAAGGAAGATATTCTCCAGTTCTTACTGAGTCGAAAGATGAGGAAGAAGTTCAAGAGGCTGGTTCTCAGTCAGCTCAGATCGGTGAGAATTTGGATAACTACAGTCTGGAGGATGAGGTAGAAGCAACTGAAAGTGGTGATATTTTGTTATCTTTGAAACAGAAAGAGGTTCCGGAGAATGAATCGTTAAGGAGGCTGAAGAGGAAGAGAATGAATGTAAAAAGGACTTATGTGTCTTCATCAGGTGCTGCTGCCGCTGGTAATACTCAAACTGCCACACCGAGACCTGAAGTCCCACCAACTCAACCTGCTCAGGCGCCTCCTTTGCCACCAACTCAACAAGTTCCACCACCACCGGTTGTTAATCCATAGGCTAGCGGATCATTGGCTGTTTCGGTTCCCGATCCTGTCATTTTGAGTCTTCAGGCTTCTGTGTTAGGTTTGATGAATAAGTATGACGAGATGAAAGCTAAGAACAAAGAGAAAAATAAGGTGGTTCTTAATTTGGAAGTTAAAGTGAACTCGTTGACCAGTGAACTTGAGAAATCAAAGAAGGAGGCTGCTGATCTTAAGAAACTTACTGAGAAACAAACTAAAAGGATCAGAAGCTTGGATCGTCGAGATCGTAAGTTTAAGGAGAAATTGGAAGCAGATTCCCAAGATGGGACTATTACTTTGAAAATGGAGCATATTGATGATGATTTGTTATCTACCGAAAGCGAATTCTCCTCGGACTCGTCATCTGATGGGATTGAGAACGTAAGTCAAATCCAGGAGGTACATTTCCCTAAACCTCTATGTGTTGATATTCATAAGTTAACATATTTTTTGGACAATCTAGGTACAGTGATTAGCTCGCTGAACTATGATGTTGAAGAGAGAGAAATTGTACATACGATGAGTGAAGAGGAGGAAGCTAGGATGTTTGGTATAGAAGTCGAGCAGTTGATTGCTGCAGAGAAAACACCAAATACTGCGGGTACGCGAGAACATAAACATACTGGTGATGACAGTGCTGAAGAAGTTATCATTGAAGATGCTTCTAATGATGAAGAAAATGTCGATAGTGTTGATGAGGAAGACTTGCTAGAGTTTGATGATCTATTCAGACAACAAAATGATGAGGTTTTGAATCGTAAGGTTGATGAGAAGCAAACTGCTGAGGAGGGTAAGTCTTCCGGTGTGAATAAAGATGGTGAGAATCTTGTAACGGTGAATAAACAGAAAAATCATGAATGGAGGGAGTATCAGAAATCTTGTACGAAGTCTTGGTTTAAGAGGATACCGTTGGAACCGAAATACAAGTTATATTATGATAGAACGGCCAAGGTTACAGGTGGAAAGATTCTCAGTTGGGCGTATTTGAAAGATTTAAACTGTTTTACTGTGAGAATGGAGATTGGAGTTGATTATTTCAAACATGCTGCTGACATGAAATCGCTCCCTTACTTTGAGATGATGGAACTAGCTAGACTGCCGCTGCCTTATCATGAGTCTAATGGATGGGGTCAGTGGATGCAGTTCAAGATAAGAAAAGTGTTTAAGTATGGTTGGTCTGTGTTAGAACCGCAGTTTCCGAGAAAGTCGTATCGTATTGATCAAGAAACGGTAAACAGGGTTAGAGTTGTTAAGTACAAGCGTGCAAAGACAATGAAATTTGCTCATGTTCGTAAAATGTCACAAAACTTCTGTAAGCGTTTTAAGTGGTGGTCTTACGATGGGCGAATAGAAGAAGCGGTGATATGGTTGGAATTTGGTAACCCAAGTCCTCGTGCCCAAATGGTATTTATTTTCTTTTCTAACAGATTCGACTTGCAGATAGCTGAAAAAAAGTTAAGTTTTTAAATTAGATATATTCATATTTATATCTATATCTATATGTACAATATACTAAGTCAAATGCCTACAAATCCTTTATTATAATATTATAATCGGAATCTTTATCTGGACTTCTATTAAAGGAAGTGAATCCTTACTTGATATAAATAGTAAGTCCAGTTTTCAATAAAACCATTGCTATCTTATTATTCTAGTTTAACTATTGAACAAGCTTAAAAGCATTAATGACAATGAATGTTGAAAAGCAATCAACCAAATTCTTAAAACCCTCTATTTCAACCCCTCAATCCTATCGTCACTATAGGATCGGCTTCATAGATGAGTTTGTTCCAGCTTCAAATGTAACTATTGTTCTTTTCTTCCCCCAAATTAACAAAATCAACTCAAATATCTTTGTCGAGTTAGAAAAATCCCTTGAGAAAACCTTAATACGACTCTACCCTCTTGCCGGCAGATATGTTGAAGACAAAAAAATTATTGAATGCAATGATGAAGGTGTTGAGTTTATACACGCCAAAGTTAACATTAAACTTCAAGAATTTTTAGATTCTGAATTTAGTGTTGTTTTGGTTGATGAATTCATTTCATTTGAAACTCAACAGCAAATCGATCATTTTACTAACCCGTTACTAACAATTCAAGTGACAACCTTCGAATGTGGAGGTGTAGCAGTTGGTGTAAGGGCTTCACATAGGATCGTTGATGCATCCACTCTATGCACATTTTTAAACGAATGGGCTTTTATGAACCGTGAAGAAAGTCATGCAGCTGAATTCACAGGGCTTGTTTTCAATTCATCTTCTTTGTTTCCTCCCCGTGGTTTAAGTGCCATGCCCTTTAGAGCTGTCACCAATGATATGTTAATCAATTATACAAGAAAGAAATTTTCGTTCAGCGAGAGTGAAATATCAAACATTAAAACAAAGGCCATCGCGAGTGGTAAATATAGCAATTGCAAATGGTCAAAGGTACAATTGGTATCAGCCATCATTTGGAATGCTTTTCGTCGTGTTGATGAGATAACGAACTATTATCGAAGAGAATCTGTACTCGTACAACCCATAAGCCTAAGGGAAAGAATGGCAACCTTAATACCCAAAGACTCTTGTGGGAATCTTTGGGTTTTGACATACACAAGATCTAGGAATCATGAAACAACCGAAGAATTGGCAGATCTCTTAACTTCTTCGGTCAAGAAAACATTGAATAATTTTTCAAAGGTATCTCATGATAGTAAAGAAGGGCAAACATTAGTTTTAAATTCCTTGTTACATAAGGGCAACTTCAATGAATCAACTTATATTGTTGGGATTAGTAGTTGGTGTAAGTTCCCTTTTTATGAAACTGACTTTGGTTTTGGAAAGCCCATATGGGCGTCCCCTGGAACCATCCCAGTCAAAAATACCACAGTTTTGATGGACGATGTGACAGGTAAGGGAGTTGACGCGTACGTCTTTTTGGAAAAAGAAAATGTCCCTCTTTTTAAAGAAGCTCTAGAATGTGATGTTTTTGGTGGTTAAATCATCGGATTTGCAGTATCTATATTTCTGTATGTTATCATGTGTTAGATAATATGTCAAAACTATTACTTAAATTACACTTGTTGTCTAGTTTTTAATCTAAATCTATGACCAATTCATGATTATATCTATGAGTTAATTCACAGAAGATTGGTCAAATGTTGTAGACTTTTTGGTATTGTAACAATATTACATAGCAATTTCTATTAGATCATGAACTATATTTTTGTGTATTTTGGAATGTATGCCTTTCTTTTAATCTTTTTTTTTTTTTTTTTTTTTTTTTTTTTTTTTTTTTTTTTTTTTTTTGTCTTTTGTTTTTTGGTATTTATGTACACAATTATGCCTAATTTTTGTAAACTTTTTTTTTTCTGTCTTTTGTTTTTTGGTACCAATTTGCATTTTACCCAATCAAATAGGGTGGAATGCGGGTGTATGTTATCTTTTTGGTACCAATACTTCATTAATCAAGTACACAATTATGCATGGTGGAATGCAGGTGTATGCTAATTATGTACATAACAATTGTTAATGATCATCTGTAAATTTAATATAGTAATAAAACTGATTAGATGTGACTGGATTTTTATTGCAATCAGAAAATGTGACTGGAATTTTTCTTGTTTCTAGAATATTAGCTTATAAAGACGTATCAGGTGAATATACTGATTAGATCTCTTCTGCTCAAGCAACAGCCAACAGAAGGGTGGAAAACTTCAAAGAGTGTGAAGGGTGTAAGCACAAATGAGAGGTGTGAAGAATTGATCGAAGAAAACAACAAGAATGCTCACGGGTCGCGAGATAGTGTGCCCGTTTGCGAGAACTGATCAAATTTGTTGGCCGAAGCTGTCTAGCATTGTTCAAGCATATTTTTACACTAAGGGCAAAAATACACTTTAGTGCAATATTTTTTTTTTGAACGGCAAGCTTGCATCAGTGTATCATTTATTTCAACGACACTCATCATTTGCACACACACACACACGCGTTCGGGAGGAAACCCGAATCGCATTACAGGAACCCGATCCTTTAACCATCCCGAGGGGTAGGCGGACCGGGTTTGAATCCTGAATGGATCCGGGAGAAAACCCCCCGAGGTCAATCTGGATATCCATATTTCAGGCAGATTAATTAATAGGATGGGCAGAGCAAGGCTCGAACCCATGACCTAACCCTCAGCCCCAACATTCAAGGTGAAGGGGATGCCGTTGAAGCAATGCTTCATTGGCACTTGAGTGCAATATTAATTGAGGTTTATTTAGGTTTAGCGGCTTTAACACTCCGGTATTAACCGTGATAACCCGGTTGCGACTAAAGAGACATCGGAAGGGTGGTCAAAGTCTAGTCGTTAATCGATTGAGATGGGGTCGGTTGGGGCGTTGGGAGAAAAACCCTTCTCGGATCTACGTAAAAACCCTAGATGACCATGAGAGGTCGTTGATCAATCCGTATGAGGAGTTTAGCAAGAGATGAGGTGTCTTTTGTGTAGGGTGAGAACCCTATATTTATAGGGAAAGACTAGGATTTGGGAAAATTTAAGGTTTAGAGGTTATGGGCCAAGCCCAATCGTAACCCAAATGAATCAGACCCGATTAAGTCCTCAAGTTCGGTATGATATCTTTTGTTAAGTATTGTATCGAACTCTCCATTGCATTACAGAAAGAATAGGTGTGCGAAACAAATATGGGAGAGCTGTGCGGAAAACCAATTTCGCGTGAAGTTGTGCGAAATTATTTCGGGCAGTTGCACAGAGAGCTGTGCGGAATTCCAATTCCTACTGAAGCTGCGTGACACGTAAAGCTGTGCGAAAAACCAATTTCGTGTTGGAAACTAAACTTGATTGTGGGCTATTTGTTTTGGATTTGGGCTTGCAAGTATACAAATATTTTGGATCAAGATTATAGCCCATTATGTAGAAATTTCTTGTAATATGTAGTAGTGAAAGTGTGTAGAATGTGTGTAGAATAATCTTGTAAAATATCTAAGTCTAGAATTATCATGAGAATACTTAGGAAATATCTAGATATTAGATGATGAAGTATTCTAGACTAGTCCATGGTGTAGTATAAATAGATGGATTCACCTCTCATTTGTAATCAAGCAACAAAGCAATTCAATAAGTAATAAAAGAAGAGTTTTCAAGATCAATCAAACTTCTAAATCATCAATCCTCTCTTCCACAAATAATATACATAACCTCCTATTTCTAACAAATTGGTATCAAGAGCTTGGTTCGACAAGATGATGGCCAACAATGTCATCACATTTCCTCGCCTCACAAAGGATAATTATGATCGATGGAGCATCCAAATGAAGACCTTCCTAGGTGGACAAGACTTATGGGAGATTGTGGAGGAAGGCTATGAGGAATCTGCAGAAAAAGGTCCTCTTGGCAAGGAGAAAAAATTAATGAAGACGAACGATCAAAAGGCTCTTTCCATCATCCAACAAAGTGTAGATGATGGAGCTTTTGAGAAAATTGCAAGTGCAACCACCGCCAAGAAAGCATGGGAGATCTTGGAGAATTCTCACAAGGGAGTTGAAAAGGTGAAAAAGGTTCGACTACAAACACTACGAGGTGAGTTCGAATCCTTAAATAAGAAAGACTCAGAATCAATTTCCGATTATTTTACAAGAGTCTTGGCTATTGTCAATCAATTAAAGAGGAATGGTGAAACTCTAAGTGATGTAAGAGTCATTGAGAAGATTCTTAGATCATTAGATTCAAAATTCGACTATATAGTCGTAGCCATCGAAGAATCTAAAGATCTAGAATCAATGACTATCGATGAACTCATGGGTTCACTACAAGCCCATGAAGAGAGGTTCAATAAGAATAATAAGGAGCCATTGGAGCAAGCTTTACAAGCAAAACTGTCTTTCAAGGAAGAGAGCAGTGAAAAGACTCATCAAACGAGTCAACGAGGTCGTGGTCAAGTACGTGGCCGAGGACGAGGACAAGGATATATCAAACATGGAGGTTATAGTTCTTACAGAAATGAAGAAAGAAGTCAAAATTTTCACCCGACAAGAGGTCGCGGGAGAGGCTACACAAGTAGAAGGCCAAGGTATGACAATTCTCAAACCAAATGCTATAATTGTCATAAATTTGGCCATTATGCTTCAGAATGCGAGAAGTCAAACAATTACGTGCAAGAAAGAGCAAATTTAGTGCAAGAAGATACCGAAGCCGTGAAAAACACTTTGTTACTAGCATGCAAAGGTGAAGATAACGGAGAATCAAATTTGTGGTATCCCGACACGGGTGCAAGCAACCATATGTGCGGTGACAAAAACATGTTTGTGGAGTTAGACGAGGTAATTAGTGGAAATATCACCTTCGGAGATTCCTCTAAAGTCCCGGTTAAAGACAAAGGTAAGATTCTCATCCGCTTGAAAAATGGAAGGCATCAATTTATCTCTAACGTGTATTATGTACCTAATATGAAGACGAATATACTGAGTATTGGACAACTCTTAGAGAATGGCTATGATATTCACATGATAAATCGTACTCTTTCTTTAAGAGACCAAAAAGGAGGTTTGATTGCTAAGGTGCCAATGTCAACGAATAGGATGTTCATGCTAAATATTCAACATGACATTCCAAGATGTTTAAAAGCATGTTTCAAAGATAATTCTTGGCTTTGGCACATGAGATACGGGCACTTAAATTTTGGAGGGTTAAAATTATTATCAAGTAAAGGAATGGTGAAGGGTTTGCCTCCAATTAATCATCCGGATCAAATATGTGAGGGATGCCTTCTAGGAAAGCACTTCCGAAACAGTTTTCCAACAGAAGCTTCTAGTAGAGCGAAGAAACCTCTAGAACTTATTCACACGGATGTGTGTGGACCCATCAGCCCACCGTCTTTTGGTAAAAATAGATATTTTATTCTATTCATTGATGATTTTAGTCGAAAGACATGGGTCTATTTTCTAAAAGAGAAGTCGGAAGCTTTTGGAATGTTCAAGAAGTTTAAAGCATTTGTGGAGAATCAAAGTGGTCTCACCATAAAGGCGTTGAGATCCGATCGTGGAGGAGAGTTCACATCCAAGGAATTCAAGAAATTTTGCGACAACAACGGGTTACGACGTCCTCTAACTCTTCCGTATTCACCTCAACAAAATGGTGTTGCGGAAAGAAAAAATAGGACCATTCTTGATATGGCCCGGAGTATGTTAAAGAGCAAAAGGATGCCTAAGGAGTTTTGGGCTGAGGCAGTGGACTGTGCGATCTATCTATCAAATCGCTCGCCCACTAGAAGTGTCAAGAACAAAACGACCATTGAAGCTTGGAGTGGAAGGAAGCCCGACATCTCACACCTTCGAGTGTTCGGAAGTGTGGCATATGCTCATGTGCCAGATCAAAAGAGGACGAAGCTCGATGATAAAAGCGAGAAACTCATATTCGTGGGTTATGACTCAAGTTCGAAGGGTTACAAGCTATATAATCCCAAGAATGGTAAAGTAATCTCAAGTCGAGATGTGGTGTTCGATGAAGAAGCAACATGGGATTGGAATGTTCCCGAAGAGGAGAACTACGACTTTCTCCCTTATCCATTCGAGAGTACTGCAAAGAACGAAGAATATCTAGAAGTTCAAGAACCTTCTAGTACACCATCTCTGCACTCTCCACATACTCCAACCACTACACCTAATGAAGTGACACCAACATCAGGAGGAGAATCAAGTAGGCTACAACATCACACAAGGAGCATTGAGGAGTTGTACGAGGTAACACAGCCTATGGAGGATCTATCATTGTTCTGCCTTCTTTCCGATTGTGAGCCAATAAGCTATGAAGACGCAACAAAAAGCCAAAAGTGGAAATGTGCTATGGACGAAGAGATTCAAGCAATCGAGAAGAATAATACGTGGGATCTTGCCACACTACCAAAGGGACATAAGGCTATTGGTGTAAAATGGGTGTACAAGGCTAAGAAGAATTCCAAAGGTGAAGTTGAAAGATATAAGGCAAGGTTGGTGGCGAAGGGATATAGTCAACGAGCTGGCATAGACTATGACGAGGTATTTGCTCCCGTCGCTCGTCTAGAAACTATAAGATTGATAATCTCACTTGCGGCTCAACATAATTGGAAGATTTATCAAATGGATGTCAAATCCGCGTTCCTTAATGGCCACTTAGAAGAAGAAGTCTATATAGAACAACCTTTGGGATACATCGTGAAAGGCCAAGAGAATAAGGTGCTAAAATTGAAAAAGGCCTTATACGGGTTGAAGCAAGCGCCTCGGGCATGGAATAGCAGGATAGACAAGTATTTCCAGCAGAATGACTTTACGAAATGCCCCCATGAGCATGCCCTCTACACCAAAGTTAGCAATAATGGAGATGTTATGATTGTGTGCCTATACGTGGATGACTTGATATTCACCGGTAGTAATCCCAAAATGTTTGAGGAGTTCAAGAAAGCAATGGTTCGGGAGTTCGAGATGACCGACATTGGACTTATGGCTTACTATCTTGGGATCGAGGTAAAACAAAAGAAAGAAGGAATATTCATATCCCAAGAAGGTTATGCGAATGAGGTGCTCAAGAAGTTTAAGATGACTGACTGCAAGTCAATGAATACACCGGTGGATTGCAATCTCAAATTGTCAAAAGATGATGAAGGATACTTGGTGGACCCAACACAATACAAGAGTTTGGTTGGAAGTCTGAGGTACCTAACCTGCACGAGGCCAGATATTCTCTACGGAGTTGGACTAGTAAGTCGATACATGGAAGCACCTACAATAAATCACTTGAAGGCGGCCAAGAGGATACTTCGCTACATCAAAGGTACGATTGACTATGGCCTGTTTTATTCGCCTTCTGAGCACTTCAAGCTAGTTGGATACAGTGATAGTGATTGGGCTGGAGACATAGATGATCGTAAGAGTACGAGTGGTTTCGTGTTCTATATGGGAGATACGGCGTTCACATGGAGCTCGAAGAAGCAACCCATTGTGACTCTGTCAACGTGTGAAGCCGAGTTTGTAGCAGCAACATCGTGCACCTGTCATGCAATATGGCTCAGGAAGTTACTAAATGAGCTTAAGTTTTTTCAAAAGGAAGCTACGGAGATATATGTGGATAACAAGTCTGCGATAGCTCTAGCAAAGAATCCAGTCTTCCATGATCGAAGCAAGCACATCGATACGAAATACCATTTCATCAGGGAGTGTGTTACAAATAAAGAGGTGCAGATAAAGTACACGAAGTCATTCGACCAAGTTGCTGATATTTTCACAAAGCCTCTAAAACACGAGACTTTTCAGAGATTACGGAATATGCTCGGAGTGACGAAATCAAGTTTAAGGGGGGCTGTTGGAAACTAAACTTGATTGTGGGCTATTTGTTTTGGATTTGGGCTTGCAAGTATACAAATATTTTGGATCAAGATTATAGCCCATTATGTAGAAATTTCTTGTAATATGTAGTAGTGAAAGTGTGTAGAATGTGTGTAGAATAATCTTGTAAAATATCTAAGTCTAGAATTATCATGAGAATACTTAGGAAATATCTAGATATTAGATGATGAAGTATTCTAGACTAGTCCATGGTGTAGTATAAATAGATGGATTCACCTCTCATTTGTAATCAAGCAACAAAGCAATTCAATAAGTAATAAAAGAAGAGTTTTCAAGATCAATCAAACTTCTAAATCATCAATCCTCTCTTCCACAAATAATATACATAACCTCCTATTTCTAACATTTCGCACATGGCTGCGCGTATTGTTTTCTTAAACCATATACTATACAAACCTTAACCGAATAGGAACTCTGCACATTATGTAATTTATGTCATCTGTCCCATGGACCCATTCTCAAAGTTATCATGTGGTTGAGATATGTCCAAAAGCTTTGAGATAGTATTCGCACAAAAAATTTAATATCGAAATCAAGTTTGTGAAATTAACTTGACGATACGGTACCGGTTAGTTCTTTTAAATCTTTAACTATTCAATTATAAGGAAACAATAACAATGGCCAATAGATTTTAAGAACAATAATTGTAAGAAGTAATTGCAAGGAAAGAAGAGATCACGTGTTATCTTACCACATCATCCAAGTTATACATTTTTATCTAATATTTAATTTAATATATCTTCAGATCTCACACATGTGCAAGTCACTATTAAGATTTAAGTCGATCAAGATAATTGATAAAAGTATTAACAAAAAACTTACGGAGATCGGCAATAATAAATACTTTGAGATTTTTTTGCAAGCATATTTTTACATTAAGGGAAAATATACACTTGAGTGCAATATTTTGTTGGATAATTTTTAGGTTTAACAGTTTTAACACTCCATTATTAACTGTGATAACCTGGTTCTGACTGAAATGACATCGGAAAGGTGGTCAAAGGCTAGTTGTCGACCGATCGAGGCGGGTCGATCTGGGCGTTGGGAGAAAAATCCTACACGGATGTAGGTAAAAACCCTCGATGACCATGAGAGGCCGTTGATCAATTTGCGATTCATGCAATCCGTATGAGGTGTTTACAGGGCAGACCAAAGAAGGGCAGGGTGGGGCGCCCGTGCACAGTGTATTTTCAGTTTTTAGTGCAAATTTTTTCGGTTTTTCGATTTTGCCCCTGGTGGATTTTTTTTTACCCCAAACCCTTCATATTTTGCCCCAAGACCTTCGTATTTTGCCCAAAAAAAAACCTCCAAATTTTGCTCAAAAACCTTTATATTTTGCCCCAAAATCTCCGTAAGTTACACCAAAAAAAATTCGCCCCCGGTGAAAAACTTTCTGGGTTCGCCACTGGGCGTTTAGCAAGAGACGAGGTGTCTTTTGCGTAGAGAGAGATCCCTATATTTATAGGGGTTAAAAAAGGGTTTAGGAAAAAAAAAACTAGGGTTTACAGGTCATGAGTCAAGCCCAATCTTAACCTAATGGACCATACCCGATCACGCATTTTGTGAATGGCATCTTGCGGATCGCGAGGATGACTTCCGCAGATAGTTTGATTTCACTTAAGAAACTATTTTTGTTTACTGTCGGTGCATATTTGTAAGTCCCTAGTTCATATCGAGTCTGTAACGTTTAACTCGGTCACTGTATTCGCACACTCATTGTAATTTGAAGTTTGTTTATGTTTGCTTATGTTACTTGAATGATTATGTATGATTGTATGTTGATTTAATCCTAAATCGTTCAGGTACAAGTTCATTAAAATTATAAATTACATAATTGGGTCATTCGCACGAATGGGTTATTCATTCATACGAATGACAAACTCATTCGCACAAATGAGTCATGACTTAGTAATATTATAACAAATTGTCATCTCGCACAGACATGTGAGACATTCGTACGAAAGTGTTCCACATTCGCACGGATGAGACCTGACAGTATATAAATAGAGGTTACGTGTTTCATTCACGAGTGACTCACTCTTAGACACCCTAGCAGTATTCTAGTGTTCCAAAGTCGTTCCAACTCATACCCAATACTAATAGCAACTCTATCGATCTAATCTATTACAACAACAATAGGTTTGTTTCTAAGATCATTAGGTAGACTGGTTACACTATAATGTAAAAGCATCCTGTAATTGTGTACAAATAAAGAAAATTTTTTAGTTTGCGTCCGTTGACTAAACTCTTCTCCTTACGATTGGTGTTGGAATATTACCACGTAAAAAAATTTGGTCATTTACATTTATTGATCGTTTATGCTTGTGTTATCTATTTGTTGTTGTGGTTTGGGGTCCTAAACTCCTAACAAGCTCACGGAAAAGGTATTTTATTACTTTGTGTATTTGTTATGCCTACTTATATTTTTTGCTTGATAACTCTCTACGTGGGCTGCAGTTAAGTTATTTTATACATGTAATAAAGAACAAAGAATTGTGTTGCTGAAGGTGGCAAATAGGCGGATATGCCATGTTTGTGTAAGGAGTAAAAATGGGTTGGGTTCGGCTAGGCTGACCCACAAACACATAAATCCTTTTATTGATTATATCAATAGAAATATATAATGAGCTAAATTTGATTACAAAATTCTGTTTATGATCGGTTTAAGAGTTCTTCATTTGTTCAATATATATTATTTTAAAGGCAAGTTGTCAGTATCACCCACATGAGAATTAACTACCTTCATGATCATTTGTTCAATACAGTTTGGATGACTTTGCCTGTTTAACTCATTGATCTATGTTTAGTTAAAATTCTTTAGCTAACCTGTTTGGCCCATTCATAAGTAAATGGAGAAGAAATTTCAGCTCCAATTCTTGTGTATTATTTATACATCGTGTTAGCGTTGTATCTTCAGGGCCCCAAAAAGAGCTAGAGCTGAAGGTAAAGCCTTTGTTAAGCGAGCAACATCCACCACACAAAATGGTTTTCGCAAGGTCCGATTTGTTGTTGATGCTAAGATATCTCTCTAGTTCACTACTACACAAAAGAGAATAGAAACCCTCATAAGAAACCGGTTTTAGGAGAGGGTGAAAACACAGGTTTCTAGAGTGAATAGAAACCGGTTTTTAGAAAGACGGAAATTAGGAGCCGAGGTTTGCTTTCCAAACATAACACCTGCTAACTTACACCTTATCAGTGTGTTACATCTGTAGGAGTGTAGAACAATTCCATGTTTTTTTATCTTTTGGATTATGCTCACTGTTTATATATCATATATGTAGATTTGGCTGAAATTCTATCGACCCAAGTATTTAGGATCATATGCGAGATTGAAAGTCAAGGCTTGTCGTCAAACATAGATTATGCATGTTATCTCATATTAACATTAGCACCAAACATAGATTTACCCGCGTGCACCGTCAATATTAAACGCACTCACCCACCAAATAAAACATAGAGCGCAATGGTGTGTTTGTTTACTTTTTAATGAAATGGATATTACATAAATTTTATGTAATCATCAATATTCAGTATTTTTGTTTCTGACATCTGACACATGATGTTGAATGGTTCAGATGTTCAATGCTTAATCATTAAGAGTTGAAATGTTCTCTTAATCATTAACTACATAAATTTTATGTAATATCCTTTTGAAATTATATTAAGAACACTTATTAAACAAATATTAGCGTTTATTCATATAAAGGTTAATAAGATAATTTACATCATTAACATGCATCATTCAAAATAATTATCAAACAGATTATTATCATTCAGAACATGTGAATCATTCAAGTTATGAACCATTCAACGTTTAACAATTCAGTTATATCAAACACACGTTTAAAGGGTAAGTTTGTTTTCCTCTTAATTGAATGCTTAAGTGTTGAATGTTGAACCATTCAACATTCAGCTTATAATCATTAAACACATAAATTTTATGTAATATGTTCTTTGAATTATACGAAGAGCACTTGATTAAACAAGTACATTGTAGTTTTTTATTTATGTCAAATGTTAATAAGATAATTATACATCATTCACATTATTCGTTCAAAATGATTATCAAATATGTTATATGTTATTTTAATTCAAAAGCATCTTTATTCAAAATCTTTGAGTCATTCAGATTATGAACTATTCAACGATAAATTATTCGGTTTTATCAAACGCACCATGCATTATAACCGAGAGTAAATTTGATTTAAATGAAATTACATAAACCGTCCAAATTTTTTGCAAATTACACTTACACTGATCATCCCTGATTAATTTGGTAGTATACTTGTTCATGTGCTTTTGGTAGAATTACACCGTCCTTAACTTTTAAAATTACGTTGATCGTTCCAAAATTACTTTATATATACGTTAATTGAAATATTGTGTTAATAGGATCAAGCCCGAAACAACTTTCTTCCTGATGAGACACCTTTTAACCGGTACTAAGTTTAGGCATTTAGTAATCAGAATGGAATTTTACTATATATAAATACAAATAAATGTAATATAATTTCATATTTTCAATTTTCAAGTTTTGGCTTTCGACTCCAGCTATCGGTCTGTAGACGCTGGGAGAGGATCTTAGAATCAATCTAACACGATCTAGAGACGGAATAACACTAGAACGAGCTTAAACGAATATCTATGGATTTTCGGGTTCGTACAAGTCAAACCAAGATTAGATCTTGATAAACACGAAGCCTAGACTGACATTCTGTGGTATTTGGACATGAAGACTGAGAGAGACCCGACCTGGAACTGTTTGTGTGTGTGAAAATATGCAGAGTGATTAACCAAATTAGTGGAGATTAACTTGGCTTAAATACCTCAGTTCCTATGTCGGTCGACTGTGGTTGACAGTCGGTCGACTGTCTATGTCAGTCGGCCGACTGTCGAGTAACATTACAGATTACATTTAAACGTTTACAAATATAAAATAACAACTCGACAATCAACGTTTAACAATATTGCAGGTTACAACATGATCAAATAAAACGTTAAAGTTCATGGAACTAGGGATTACAAAATATGCACTAACAAACTCCCCCTAAGACCTAGTTCCTCATAAGTCTTCGATCTGCTTCAATCTCTGTACGGATCTGTAACCATATTGTTCAAATAGCAAACCTTTGCAACACGAATGTACTGTTGTGCTTGAACTCTATTTTCTGGCCTGTACAGCATCCGATTGTAGTACAATGTGAAGATGTTAGCTTCACAGCAATTTCTCAACCAAACGGGATCTAAAACCCGTATCGAGTCGGTCTCATCTTCCTTCAATTTGTCCAAAACGATGACTGCTTCTTCTGAGCGTTCATCGTAGTACCACCAGCGAAAACGTGGGCTAAAGTTCTGCGACATTTTCATCACATGAACCTTTCTCATATAATTTACTGGCTTGTATTTAACAATCTTTCTCCGTTCGCCCGTTTTCTTGTTTGTTCGATAAGTGATCGTGGAAAATTGAGGACTGAATCCCTCAAAGTTCTTTGACAAGTACGATCGTCTTATCTTCTTGCAGACAATATTAGGAATTCCGTCATAATCCCTATATAACATCTTGAGCCTAGCCACCTGCATGAATATAAAGTATGGTAGAGACGTGAACTCGTATCCATGTTTGATGTAATCCACTCCGTACTCCTTCTTTATTGCGTATATATTCAACTCTTTGATGTAGGCCCATGCAATGATTTTTCCTTTAGCCAAAAGATTCGCCGGTCTATTAATGTAATTCATCCATTCAGGTTCCGGCGCTGGCTTCTCACAATATTTTCTGATCCTCAACAGAATCTTCCATTCAGCTTCTAGAACTTCTATCTTTTCTTTATTTATTTTGACCGGTAAAAACCCTGGAGGCAAATCTTCGGTCTTTTCTTTTTCTTCGCATTTACGGTTTAGAAGCTCTTCATTCATTTTGAAGTAGTCTTGAAACGTAGGTAGATCTTTATCGTTATTACATTCGTACTCCAGAAAATCACCTATTGGTTCATCTTCAATAATTACTTCATCAAAATCGTTGTCGTTTTCATTTCTTACGACAATTTCCTCAAAATCATCACTAGAATCGTAATGATTCTCAAAAGATGAGCTAGCAGTTGCGTCAGTTGAAGTACTTGCTTGTTGCTCTTGACGCACTAGCTCGGCCTGCTCCTCAGCGCTTAGATCCGGCGGGATCTCCCCTTCTTCTAAATCATCAAATACAACTGAGTGATTCAGACGATCCTGCTTTGCCAAAAAATCACGTAAAGAATAATCAATATTTAGAAGAATTACTAACAGTGGGTTCTCGCTTGTGCCTTTAGCAAGATCTAAACCTAGCTCATCCTCGCCTTGATCGTTAAAATTACCAAAGTCTATATCCTCCTCGAGATCAACAGCCTCAATATCGAAATTATTTTCCCACTCAAGCACCTTCGACAGTGCCTTGTTCGCTGCAGTCTCGGCCTTTACAATCAGCAAATTCTGAGCATCAAACTTAGTTTGTAACTTCTTCATTTCAACCTGTTGATCTTCAACCTGCTTGGTCAGTTTGGCAATCTCAGCATCCTTTCTTCTCTCTCGTTCATCAGCTTTTTCTTTAAACTTTTCAAATTCAGAAGCCATATTTACAACCTTCTCGCTTAATATAGAAACCGCAGCATCTTGTGTAATAACAGTCGTGGATGCAGCAGCATGAACTCCTGTATCAGTTTCAGCACGAGTTTCTTGAGTAGCAGCAGCTGAAGGTTGTCGTTGTGGTTGTGATTGCTGTGATTGTCGCTGTTCAATAGCTGAAGACGACTCAGTCCTTTTTGCCTTCTTAATGAATCTTATTCGCCTCTGCTTTGGCTTTGTCGTAACTGAAGGACCCTCAGATTGTTTTCGCTTTCTCAGCTCGAATTGATCAGGGTCAAAGTCATCTCCTTCATCGTCTTCATCAACCAGTATCTGTTCAGTTGTAACAACTGGCGGTGGCTGATTAACCTCTTGATCGTCTTCACCAACTGCGACGATATCATCTTCATTACCAGACGTACTGTTCTCATGACGACATGCAGCACCTGGTGGACATACATAGTTTTCATTTGCGAGGTGGCCAACCAATCTCTTGAATGGTTCATCCGGACCTCTCTTTTGCTTGACTCGATTAAAAGTCAAGTCGTTCAGATGATTCAGCTTAATCTCATCCTCCCAAACCTTATTCAATCCTTGCACTTGTTTTTCAATCATCACCTGCAAGAACCTAGGAAACAATAAGTGGCTTTTCTTTTTCACGTTCACCAACATGCTTCTGAAAATCACTTCGGAGAAATTGAAATCCGCATGAAGAACTAGAGCTGCAAACATCGAGCTATAAGTCTCGTTCAGCTCATCAAAACCGCCTACCATTGGACTCATGCATCTCAACAACACCAAAGTTAGGTATTTGTATTGATGACAGAATCGAGTTCTCTTAACAGCACCTTTCATCGGATCACCAGAGTATCCACATCTTACTAGACACCTTCGGACCTTAGTTCTATTCAGTGTGACTGGCATAGAATCATTATCTGAAAAACCTAAGTCTTCACAAACTGTCTGTGCCGAGATCTTCACAATTGTACCACCAACGCTGTTTCGTATCACCTTCCTTCCTTGTTCAGTGACAATAGAAGCATTGTTCCAGAATTCTCGTTGGTGCGAGTAGTATGCCTTGCATTCTAGGGTGATTGCAGTATAAATCCTGGACCTTTTCAAGAACTTGATAATATCAACGAAGCCTTCCTTTGCTTCAGGTCCTTCCTCGTTTAGACATGCCTCTAGATTGGCGTTTTCGCTTGCCGTCAAGCCCGAAAGATTCTTGGACAGAATCACCTCTTCCTCATGTACATCTTCGTTCACTGGACTACCCTGTTGAGCCATTGAGTCTGCTATACAAACATATATACAATAATCGAAAAGCGTTAAATCGAAAAACATAAGGGAAAAATACAAGGAACAACAGTCGGTCGACATACAATATAAGTCGGTCGATTTTCAAGGACAGTCGACCGTCATACACATAAATCGATCGACTTAGAAAGTCGCCCGACATAAGATAAATCGGTCGACTTAGGAAGTCAATCGGCCGATTGTGTAACAAAGCAAAAACACAGACCCAAACTCAAATTCATCGATTTTAAGGTGTTTTTGGTTCAATCAATGACCCGAGTTCATTAAGATCAAGTTATTGTGCTTTAATGTTTAACTTTTACTGTTGGAATGCAACCTCACGGATGCATAATGAGAAGTTGTTATGTGAAAATGGGAAATGATTGTATTACTGAACTTGCATGTAAATCGTTTTGCGTAAGTAATGCATGATTAGTTAATGAATGTTGATAAATTTTGACGATTGAATTTTGGAATGAGATGATCACACAAACATAAAGTAAATAATCTTGACAAGAAAATCAAGGAAAGATTTACAGTGGTTGATGGTAGTCACCTAACTATCACTGAGAATGTACTGAGAAACAATCGTTCAGGAACTCAACAGACGGTTGAGGTCTCCCCTACTACGATTTATGCTCTAGTGAAGAATTACCATGTAAGTCCACAAGGTAAGTTTACTCTGTTAGAAACTATACCAGTTTCTATTTACCTTTATTGCTTGGGCCGAAACGCATCAGTAGGTCAGTCAGGTATCCAAAGGGGGGTGTTCTCACTATGAATTGGTCGAAAAGTGCAATTCTGTATCACATACAATCATCGGTTTGAGAATGTGTCATGTGACACCGTTAATTTTTTTTTTTAATACGTGGCGGAAGAATAATATTAATTAAATACAATATCAACAATTGTACAAACCGATGTCACGTGTCATTAAAACAAATTACATATTAACAGGAAAAGACGTAAATACATTCTGTTATCAAAAGTACACGGTTCATATTCCAAAAGACCACATCAGAGTTAACCCTGTCAAACATAACATCGCCATGCCCGTCTTCTCCCCAAAAGGCGACATTTACAAAAGCTAATAACCTGCAGGGAGGAGATGGAGGGGAATTAGCACGAAGCTAAGTGAGTACGACTAACTACAGGTCATAGCATACACAAGTGTTATACTAATCATGTCACATAGTCTAACATACAAACATCACCCAAGTGCCGTCTACAGAGACTCTGGCGGCTCGGCCAAACCATTAACCACCAGCTGATCGGACTGGGCTTACCAGAAGTTCCTCCACCACCGTATGTATATACATAATCCACACGCGAAGGACACGTCATTCACATATATATACACCACGGCTGTCTAGGCTACCACAGAGGAACCCAACCCGCAGGTTGATCTCTCCTACCGAGGCTACCACACAATAGGGACGCACTGGGCTCCAGCAGACAAGCATCAACTAACATGCAGTCATCACAAGAACTAACTAACCACAACAATAAGTATATCTAACAAGCATGGCAATCATAATATAACATGCTTCTATATACTATATTCTCCAGTTAGCCCACTCACCGATTACCAGCAAACGAGAAGGTATTCAGCTATCTAATCACTGAACCTTCTCTTTCTCCTTTTCTCCTGAGAAAAACATATCCACAAGTTAGTTTCTGTTCGTTAACATCAAATAACACAATATAAAAAATTTTGTCAGAAAAAGTGTCCGCTAAAATTTTTTGCTTAACACTTGTGCACTTTCAAAATTTACATCAAATCATCAAAATACAAACGGGCAGCATAACGGCTAAAAATCAACACTTAAGTAAAATATTATGCCCTGGACACTCAGTCGGTCGACTGACTCTTACAGTCGGTCGACTGTCGACACAACCGGTCGACTGACCTTCCCAGTCGGTCGATTCATTTGGTATTACATCAATCGGCCGAAGGTAAATCTCAGTCGGTCGGTTCACTCAACAGTCGGTCAGTTGTCTTCGTCAATCGACCGGTTCAACCCTCAGTCGGTCGACTGTCGACCGACAGTCGGTCGACTGTGTTCATCTTCATCAGAAACTGAACAAAGGCTACGGACTTCACGATGAAATCCTCAAATCTCGATCTAGAGCTCGTTTTAAACACCAAAATCGACCACAACTTATTCACTACTTGTTATAGACTCAAAACCCACAACAATTTGACCATAACAACACTTAAATCACTTGTTTTGACACAAATTTACACTTTTATGAAAACTAACACAAAACCTTAAATTTTTCAAAGATTAGAGCATGGAAGCTTGTGATCCTAACTTAAACGAATCAGTGAATCACAAGGAACACAAAGATATGAACAATTTGAGCTCTAAGTCAAGATTAAGGATTAGGGTTTGATTGTAGGTGGAAGGGAAGGTACGATGTGTGTGCGAGATGGTTCTGGAAAATGCAAGAGAGAGACAGCACTAGTCACTTAATTTAGGTTAATTTCCCACACTGTGCAACACACGGGTATTTATCAGTTATCTGATATCTTTTGTACGTCGTTTGGCAACCCAAACCGAGTCCAAATTAAATAAACAAACCTGTTCTGTGACCCTTGTCACAAAATGGTCCTAACCACATCATTATTTAATAATAAATATTAAATAAAAATAAAAGCATATAGTAACACAATACAAACTTAAGGGCAATCTAGTAATCTTACATCTAGGCCTGATTGAGGATGTTACATGTCAACAATGGAGGAGACTACTTCAACACCACAGATTCAGGCTGCAGTGTGATTCATCTTCAACAAAATAAGTGGTGCATCATCATCAAAGTTGTAATTTTTATTTCATTTTGTGTTTATCTTCATATATGTTTGCAAAAGCTAAAGAGCGGCATCAGAAAATCAAAAAAAAAAATTGTTGGATTACATTATATTTGATTCGTGTATATAGGTCATTATGTATCTAAATAAAGATGATGCACCACATCTACAACAAAGAATCGGGAATATCAATTTTGAATTCAGTGTCTATTCATCCAATGTATTCTATATTTGAAAGAGAAAGGTGATCAAACAATGTGCTGATCAGAACGACTTAAGTTATCTATATCCGAGGGGGAGAAGTGGCTGAGTTTCAGATCTAGAGAACTCAAATCATTCTGTCCTTGAAGTCATCACTTAGCAGAACTTTGCTTCTATTGTCTGTGATATGGGTTGTGCCGATTGATCTAGATAGTTGGGGACATCTTCTGGAGGGTATTCTGACTTAGAAATTCATCACCCCCAAATACATCATATCATTCCATCATATCAGCTTTTCGCTCAAGCATGGGGTTTATAGCGACTGGTAATTGTGTTCTTTCGGAGTATGCAATAAAATTGAGACAAACAAAGCCTTCTGAATCGAAAGGTATAAGTTTAAGGTATAAGCTCATGGCTGACAGGGTTGCTAGAAACACCGTGAGAACCTTCCTGTTCGATTAAATCAAAAGCACATCAAGGTGATAGCGTATAGCTTCAATATATTGTGCTCAATTGACTACCTAAAAAATTTGTGCGATCTCAAATGATGACTGAGTCTAAGATTTAAGCAGACATAGAAATAGTTTCAAGTAATTAAATGCTAAAGTGATCTTCAAAAAGTCTGGAAGGAAAATCTGATAAGTTTATTGATTTTCAAAGACTAAAAGTGTAGGTACTTGAAATTAAAAATCAGAACAAAAGTTCAGGAATTAACGATGTTAAAACTGCAAAATATAGTTCAGTTCTAATCGTAGAAAAATTGATTAATTCATCTTCTCACAAAAAATGTGTTTATGCATTGATAGTGTAATATCTGTTCTTGATTATGTAAGATAAATAGCGAGTTGATTAGTTCTCAAATTCATGCTTGTGATATTCGCTATGCGGTTAGTTCGTGTTAATATACCATACTGTATATGTTTGCATTTACTTTTAAACATATTGCATCTTAATATGAAAAAGACAACAAGATTTAGTGTGTTTTTAGCATTTTTGCATGTTTCATACTGTGAATTATTGCATAACATTTGGTGGTTACTTCATAAACTCTGTATATGTGGACCAGGGGGAGTAAGCAAGTGTGAAAGATCCGATATAATTGAAAAGGTTAAAGGTCAGGTATTAGGTTACTTGACTTATTCAAAATTGGAACGGGATCTTGTGAAATTGATAAGTTTGAAAATTCTTGTGTAAAAGTTATTTTGATTTTGTACGATAAGTTGAATTTGGCAAGAAACGAAAGCTAGAAAGACGGGACTTAAAAGTTAAATTTTTTAGTCTGGAACATGCACCCGGACGGTTACAAAATGCAACCGTACGGTTACACCATGTAACCGCCCGGATACAGATGAATGAAGGTTTGTTGGATTTAAAGTGCATCCGTACGGGTAGACCTTGCACCCGCATGGTTGCATAGTTTGCAGCCGGTTACACTTCTGCAACCGCACGGTTGCAGAGTGGGTATAAATACCCAAAACTTGAACCGTGAAAAGTTTATGCTTTCATTATATCATAGTGTAAATTTCATCAAAATTCAAGAAGTGTTAAAAGGAGTTTTTACTATTGTTTTGCATATTCTACTTTCGTTTGTGAACTTACTCATCATATCAGGTATCGATTACAAGCCCTAAATCTCAAGTTATGATTGTTTTTAGTTTTATTTAAAACTCGAATCAATACACTTAGATCTAGGTGTTTTACACTGAAATTGCTGATTAAAACATGTTAGTCGGAGGTCAGTGGACCTATTGCAATTGGTTTCTAGATGATCAACACTCATTTGAGTGGATTTGGGTTTTGAAAACCCTATCAGACTCGATGAACACAACCGAACGGTTGCATCCTGCAACCGCACGGTTGAACATGCATCCTGGTTAATTTTAGGCAACCGCACGGTTACACCGCAGACTCAAATTTTAAATTTCAATTGTGTATCTATGTGGATTGGCCATGCACCCGTACGGTTACACTTGCAACCATGTTATATTATCATGCAACCGTACGGATGCACATCAGAAACCCTAATTTTGAATTTTTGTTTATTAACGCTTGTGTTTGCAATATTTTGCATGTTTTATTTCAGAATTAGATATGTCTGGAACTCATGCTGTTAATGTTCCTACTGAGGGTGCCGGCTCTGGTTTCGGTCGTCCTCATGTTGATAAGAGGTCTAAACCTCGACATGTTACTAAATCACGATCAAAGAAGGCCACAGAGCACAATAATGAGCTTCAGGTTGGCCCCAACAACAACATGCTCGCTAATCTGAACAAGTGTGATTATCTGGGTGATTATAAGGGGATTATGGAATTTCTTGAGCAGTCTCGCATCTTTAAGGATATCTCTCATGATGTGTCATCTTATATCTCACATCAATGTGAGTTCTGGATGAATGTTACTCTGTTAAAGATGATGGATGGTGATCGTCGTGTTGATGTTTTGAATATTACTGTTCAAGGGAGGCCCATTGTTGTTATTGAAGGGCATATCCGAAGGTTGTGGAATTTTGGTGATTCAGCTGAAATGAAAACTAGACTAAATATGGGACTGGTCAAAGGTTGTCTCTAGATGTGCAAGTATACTGGGGATTTGACCAAGTCAAAGGTTCTGAAATCCGGTTTCTATCCGACTTTTCCTTACTTGGCTCACGTTATCTTTCATTGGAAAAGCTCGAGGAGGGAAGGACATGATGAGTTAAACTCAGCTATGCAATCCATGATGATTGCTTTGATTCTTAATTTGCCTTTCAATTTCTCTGGGTGATTTTTGACTACATGATTGAAAACAACAAATTCAAATCCGATCCTTATCTGATATATCCACGATTTCTTCACCTCATCATTGATTCACAGCATAATGAGCTTTTCAAGGAGGATTCTGATCGTATCAGGATGAATATCATGACCGATGAGGTTGTGAGACGTATGATGTTTTATAAGGGTAAGACTGCTCCTCCGAACCGTACATTGTTTGGACATTTGAAGAAGGTTTATTACGTGGCTCGTAATCCAAGAATGTGGAGAAACAAGGACAGTGATTCGGATAAGGAAGATATTCTCCAGTTCTTACTGAGTCGAAAGATGAGGAAGAAGTTCAAGAGGCTGGTTCTCAGTTAGCTCAGATCGGTGAGAATTTGGATAACTACAGTCTGGAGGATGAGGTAGAAGCAACTGAAAGTGGTGATATTTTGTTATCTTTGAAACAGAAAGAGGTTCCGGAGAATGAATCGTTAAGGAGGCTGAAGAGGAAGAGAATGAATGTAAAAAGGACTTATGTGTCTTCATCAGGTGCTGCTGCCGCTGGTAATACTCAAACTGCCACACCGAGACCTGAAGTCCCACCAACTCAACCTGCTCAGGCGCCTCCTTTGCCACCAACTCAACAAGTTCCACCACCACCGGTTGTTAATCCATAGGCTAGCGGATCATTGGCTGTTTCGGTTCCCGATCCTGTCATTTTGAGTCTTCAGGCTTCTGTGTTAGGTTTAATGAATAAGTATGACGAGATGAAAGCTAAGAACAAAGAGAAAAATAAGGTGGTTCTTAATTTGGAAGTTAAAGTGAACTCGTTGACCAGTGAACTTGAGAAATCAAAGAAGGAGGCTGCTGATCTTAAGAAACTTACTGAGAAACAAGCTAAAAGGATCAGAAGCTTGGATCGTCGAGATCGTAAGTTTAAGGAGAAATTGGAAGCAGATTCCCAAGATGGGACTATTACTTTGAAAATGGAGCATATTGATGATGATTTGTTATCTACCGAAAGCGAATTCTCCTCGGACTCTTCATCTGATGGGATTGAGAACGTAAGTCAAATCCAGGAGGTACATTTCCCTAAACCTCTATGTGTTGATATTCATAAGTTAACATATTTTTTGGACAATCTAGGTACAGTGATTAGCTCGCTGAACTATGATGTTGAAGAGAGAGAAATTGTACATACGATGAGTGAAGAGGAGGAAGCTAGGATGTTTGGTATAGAAGTCGAGCAGTTGATTGCTGCAGAGAAAACACCAAATACTGCGGGTACGCGAGAACATAAACATACTGGTGATGACAGTGCTGAAGAAGTTATCATTGAAGATGCTTCTAATGATGAAGAAAATGTCGATAGTGTTGATGAGGAAGACTTGCTAGAGTTTGATGATCTATTCAGACAACAAAATGATGAGGTTTTGAATCGTAAGGTTGATGAGAAGCAAACTGCTGAGGAGGGTAAGTCTTCCGGTGTGAATAAAGATGGTGAGAATCTTGTAACGGTGAATAAACAGAAAAATCATGAATGGAGGGAGTATCAGAAATCTTGTACGAAGTCTTGGTTTAAGAGGATACCGTTGGAACCGAAATACAAGTTATATTATGATAGAACGGCCAAGGTTACAGGTGGAAAGATTCTCAGTTGGGCGTATTTGAAAGATTTAAACTGTTTTACTGTGAGAATGGAGATTGGAGTTGATTATTTCAAACATGCTGCTGACATGAAATCGCTCCCTTACTTTGAGATGATGGAACTAGCTAGACTGCCGCTGCCTTATCATGAGTCTAATGGATGGGGTCAGTGGATGCAGTTCAAGATAAGAAAAGTGTTTAAGTATGGTTGGTCTGTGTTAGAACCGCAGTTTCCGAGAAAGTCGTATCGTATTGATCAAGAAACGGGAAACAGGGTTAGAGTTGTTAAGTACAAGCGTGCAAAGACAATGAAATTTGCTCATGTTCGTAAAATGTCACAAAACTTCTGTAAGCGTTTTAAGTGGTGGTCTTACGATGGGCGAATAGAAGAAGCGGTGATATGGTTGGAATTTGGTAACCCAAGTCCTCGTGCCCAAATGGTATTTATTTTCTTTTCTAACAGATTCGACTTGCAGATAGCTGAAAAAAAGTTAAGTTTTTAAATTAGATATATTCATATTTATATCTATATCTATATGTACAATATACTAAGTCAAATGCCTACAAATCCTTTATTATAATATTATAATCGGAATCTTTATCTGGACTTCTATTAAAGGAAGTGAATCCTTACTTGATATAAATAGTAAGTCCAGTTTTCAATAAAACCATTGCTATCTTATTATTCTAGTTTAACTATTGAACAAGCTTAAAAGCATTAATGACAATGAATGTTGAAAAGCAATCAACCAAATTCTTAAAACCCTCTATTTCAACCCCTCAATCCTATCGTCACTATAGGATCGGCTTCATAGATGAGTTTGTTCCAGCTTCAAATGTAACTATTGTTCTTTTCTTCCCCCAAATTAACAAAATCAACTCAAATATCTTTGTCGAGTTAGAAAAATCCCTTGAGAAAACCTTAATACGACTCTACCCTCTTGCCGGCAGATATGTTGAAGACAAAAAAATTATTGAATGCAATGATGAAGGTGTTGAGTTTATACACGCCAAAGTTAACATTAAACTTCAAGAATTTTTAGATTCTGAATTTAGTGTTGTTTTGGTTGATGAATTCATTTCATTTGAAACTCAACAGCAAATCGATCATTTTACTAACCCGTTACTAACAATTCAAGTGACAACCTTCGAATGTGGAGGTGTAGCAGTTGGTGTAAGGGCTTCACATAGGATCGTTGATGCATCCACTCTATGCACATTTTTAAACGAATGGGCTTTTATGAACCGTGAAGAAAGTCATGCAGCTGAATTCACAGGGCTTGTTTTCAATTCATCTTCTTTGTTTCCTCCCCGTGGTTTAAGTGCCATGCCCTTTAGAGCTGTCACCAATGATATGTTAATCAATTATACAAGAAAGAAATTTTCGTTCAGCGAGAGTGAAATATCAAACATTAAAACAAAGGCCATCGCGAGTGGTAAATATAGCAATTGCAAATGGTCAAAGGTACAATTGGTATCAGCCATCATTTGGAATGCTTTTCGTCGTGTTGATGAGATAACGAACTATTATCGAAGAGAATCTGTACTCGTACAACCCATAAGCCTAAGGGAAAGAATGGCAACCTTAATACCCAAAGACTCTTGTGGGAATCTTTGGGTTTTGACATACACAAGATCTAGGAATCATGAAACAACCGAAGAATTGGCAGATCTCTTAACTTCTTCGGTCAAGAAAACATTGAATAATTTTTCAAAGGTATCTCATGATAGTAAAGAAGGGCAAACATTAGTTTTAAATTCCTTGTTACATAAGGGCAACTTCAATGAATCAACTTATATTGTTGGGATTAGTAGTTGGTGTAAGTTCCCTTTTTATGAAACTGACTTTGGTTTTGGAAAGCCCATATGGGCGTCCCCTGGAACCATCCCAGTCAAAAATACCACAGTTTTGATGGACGATGTGACAGGTAAGGGAGTTGACGCGTACGTCTTTTTGGAAAAAGAAAATGTCCCTCTTTTTAAAGAAGCTCTAGAATGTGATGTTTTTGGTGGTTAAATCATCGGATTTGCAGTATCTATATTTCTGTATGTTATCATGTGTTAGATAATATGTCAAAACTATTACTTAAATTACACTTGTTGTCTAGTTTTTAATCTAAATCTATGACCAATTCATGATTATATCTATGAGTTAATTCACAGAAGATTGGTCAAATGTTGTAGACTTTTTGGTATTGTAACAATATTACATAGCAATTTCTATTAGATCATGAACTATATTTTTGTGTATTTTGGAATGTATGCCTTTCTTTTAATCTTTTTTTTTTTTTTTTTTTTTTTTTTTTTTTGTCTTTTGTTTTTTGGTATTTATGTACACAATTATGCCTAATTTTTGTAAACTTTTTTTTTTCTGTCTTTTGTTTTTTGGTACCAATTTGCATTTTACCCAATCAAATAGGGTGGAATGCGGGTGTATGTTATCTTTTTGGTACCAATACTTCATTAATCAAGTACACAATTATGCATGGTGGAATGCAGGTGTATGCTAATTATGTACATAACAATTGTTAATGATCATCTGTAAATTTAATATAGTAATAAAACTGATTAGATGTGACTGGATTTTTATTGCAATCAGAAAATGTGACTGGAATTTTTCTTGTTTCTAGAATATTAGCTTATAAAGACGTATCAGGTGAATATACTGATTAGATCTCTTCTGCTCAAGCAACAGCCAACAGAAGGGTGGAAAACTTCAAAGAGTGTGAAGGGTGTAAGCACAAATGAGAGGTGTGAAGAATTGATCGAAGAAAACAACAAGAATGCTCACGGGTCGCGAGATAGTGTGCCCGTTTGCGAGAACTGATCAAATTTGTTGGCCGAAGCTGTCTAGCATTGTTCAAGCATATTTTTACACTAAGGGCAAAAATACACTTTAGTGCAATATTTTTTTTTTGAACGGCAAGCTTGCATCAGTGTATCATTTATTTCAACGACACTCATCATTTGCACACACACACACACGCGTTCGGGAGGAAACCCGAATCGCATTACAGGAACCCGATCCTTTAACCATCCCGAGGGGCAGGCGGACCGGGTTTGAATCCTGAATGGATCCGGGAGAAAACCCCCCGAGGTCAATCTGGATATCCATATTTCAGGCAGATTAATTAATAGGATGGGCAGAGCAAGGCTCGAACCCATGACCTAACCCTCAGCCCCAACATTCAAGGTGAAGGGGATGCCGTTGAAGCAATGCTTCATTGGCACTTGAGTGCAATATTAATTGAGGTTTATTTAGGTTTAGCGGCTTTAACACTCCGGTATTAACCGTGATAACCCGGTTGCGACTAAAGAGACATCGGAAGGGTGGTGAAAGTCTAGTCGTTAATCGATTGAGATGGGGTCGGTTGGGGCGTTGGGAGAAAAACCCTTCTCGGATCTACGTAAAAACCCTAGATGACCATGAGAGGTCGTTGATCAATCCGTATGAGGAGTTTAGCAAGAGATGAGGTGTCTTTTGTGTAGGGTGAGAACCCTATATTTATAGGGAAAGACTAGGATTTGGGAAAATTTAAGGTTTAGAGGTTATGGGCCAAGCCCAATCGTAACCCAAATGAATCAGACCCGATTAAGTCCTCAAGTTCGGTATGATATCTTTTGTTAAGTATTGTATCAAACTCTCCATTGCATTACAGAAAGAATAGGTGTGCGAAACAAATATGGGAGAGCTGTGCGGAAAACCAATTTCGCGTGAAGTTGTGCGAAATTATTTCGGGCAGTTGCACAGAGAGCTGTGCGGAATTCCAATTCCTACTGAAGCTGCGTGACACGTAAAGCTGTGCGAAAAACCAATTTCGTGTTGGAAACTAAACTTGATTGTGGGCTATTTGTTTTGGATTTGGGCTTGCAAGTATACAAATATTTTGGATCAAGATTATAGCCCATTATGTAGAAATTTCTTGTAATATGTAGTAGTGAAAGTGTGTAGAATGTGTGTAGAATAATCTTGTAAAATATCTAAGTCTAGAATTATCATGAGAATACTTAGGAAATATCTAGATATTAGATGATGAAGTATTCTAGACTAGTCCATGGTGTAGTATAAATAGATGGATTCACCTCTCATTTGTAATCAAGCAACAAAGCAATTCAATAAGTAATAAAAGAAGAGTTTTCAAGATCAATCAAACTTCTAAATCATCAATCCTCTCTTCCACAAATAATATACATAACCTCCTATTTCTAACAAATTGGTATCAAGAGCTTGGTTCGACAAGATGATGGTCAACAATGTCATCACATTTCCTCGCCTCACAAAGGATAATTATGATCGATGGAGCATCCAAATGAAGACCTTCCTAGGTGGACAAGACTTATGGGAGATTGTGGAGGAAGGCTATGAGGAACCTGCAGAAAAAGGTCCTCTTGGCAAGGAGAAAAAATTAATGAAGACGAACGATCAAAAGGCTCTTTCCATCATCCAACAAAGTGTAGATGATGGAGCTTTTGAGAAAATTGCAAGTGCAACCACCGCCAAGAAAGCATGGGAGATCTTGGAGAATTCTCACAAGGGAGTTGAAAAGGTGAAAAAGGTTCGACTACAAACACTACGAGGTGAGTTCGAATCCTTAAATAAGAAAGACTCAGAATCAATTTCCGATTATTTTACAAGAGTCTTGGCTATTGTCAATCAATTAAAGAGGAATGGTGAAACTCTAAGTGATGTAAGAGTCATTGAGAAGATTCTTAGATCATTAGATTCAAAATTCGACTATATAGTCGTAGCCATCGAAGAATCTAAAGATCTAGAATCAATGACTATCGATGAACTCATGGGTTCACTACAAGCCCATGAAGAGAGGTTCAATAAGAATAATAAGGAGCCATTGGAGCAAGCTTTACAAGCAAAACTGTCTTTCAAGGAAGAGAGCAGTGAAAAGACTCATCAAACGAGTCAACGAGGTCGTGGTCAAGTACGTGGCCGAGGACGAGGACAAGGATATATCAAACATGGAGGTTATAGTTCTTACAGAAATGAAGAAAGAAGTCAAAATTTTCACCCGACAAGAGGTCGCGGGAGAGGCTACACAAGTAGAAGGCCAAGGTATGACAATTCTCAAACCAAATGCTATAATTGTCATAAATTTGGCCATTATACTTCGGAATGCGAGAAGTCAAACAATTACGTGCAAGAAAGAGCAAATTTAGTGCAAGAAGATACCGAAGCCGTGAAAAACACTTTGTTACTAGCATGCAAAGGTGAAGATAACGGAGAATCAAATTTGTGGTATCTCGACACGGGTGCAAGCAACCATATGTGCGGTGACAAAAACATGTTTGTGGAGTTAGACGAGGTAATTAGTGGAAATATCACCTTCGGAGATTCCTCTAAAGTCCCCGTTAAAGGCAAAGGTAAGATTCTCATCCGCTTGAAAAATGGAAGGCATCAATTTATCTCTAACGTGTATTATGTACCTAATATGAAGACGAATATACTGAGTATTGGACAACTCTTAGAGAAAGGCTATGATATTCACATGATAAATCGTACTCTTTCTTTAAGAAACCAAAAAGGAGGTTTGATTGCTAAGGTGCCAATGTCAACGAATAGGATGTTCATGCTAAATATTCAACATGACATTCCAAGATGTTTAAAAGCATGTTTCAAAGATAATTCTTGGCTTTGGCACATGAGATACGGGCACTTAAATTTTGGAGGGTTAAAATTATTATCAAGTAAAGGAATGGTGAAGGGTTTGCCTCCAATTAATCATCAGGATCAAATATGTGAGGGATGCCTTCTAGGAAAGCACTTCCGAAACAGTTTTCCAACAGAAGCTTCTAGTAGAGCGAAGAAACCTCTAGAACTTATTCACACGGATGTGTGTGGACCCATCAGCCCACCGTCTTTTGGTAAAAATAGATATTTTATTCTATTCATTGATGATTTTAGTCGAAAGACATGGGTCTATTTTCTAAAAGAGAAGTCGGAAGCTTTTGGAATGTTCAAGAAGTTTAAAGCATTTGTGGAGAATCAAAGTGGTCTCACCATAAAGGCGTTGAGATCCGATCGTGGAGGAGAGTTCACATCCAAGGAATTCAAGAAATTTTGCGACAACAACGGGTTACGACATCCTCTAACTCTTCCGTATTCACCTCAACAAAATGGTGTTGCGGAAAGAAAAAATAGGACCATTCTTGATATGGCCCGGAGTATGTTAAAGAGCAAAAGGATGCCTAAGGAGTTTTGGGCTGAGGCAGTGGACTGTGCGATCTATCTATCAAATCGCTCGCCCACTAGAAGTGTCAAGAACAAAACGACCATTGAAGCTTGGAGTGGAAGGAATCCCGACATCTCACACCTTCGAGTGTTCGGAAGTGTGGCATATGCTCATGTGCCAGATCAAAAGAGGACGAAGCTCGATGATAAAAGCGAGAAACTCATATTCGTGGGTTATGACTCAAGTTCGAAGGGTTACAAGCTATATAATCCCAAGAATGGTAAAGTAATCTCAAGTCGAGATGTGGTGTTCGATGAAGAAGCAACATGGGATTGGAATGTTCCCGAAGAGGAGAACTACGACTTTCTCCCTTATCCATTCGAGAGTACTGCAAAGAACGAAGAATATCTAGAAGTTCAAGAACCTTCTAGTACACCATCTCTGCACTCTTCACATACTCCAACCACTACACCTAATGAAGTGACACCAACATCAGGAGGAGAATCAAGTAGGCTACAACATCACACAAGGAGCATTGAGGAGTTGTACGAGGTAACACAGCCTATGGAGGATCTATCATTGTTCTGCCTTCTTGCCGATTGTGAGCCAATAAGCTATGAAGACGCAACAAAAAGCCAAAAGTGGAAATGTGCTATGGACGAAGAGATTCAAGCAATCGAGAAGAATAATACGTGGGATCTTGCCACACTACCAAAGGGACATAAGGCTATTGGTGTAAAATGGGTGTACAAGGCTAAGAAGAATTCTAAAGGTGAAGTTGAAAGATATAAGGCAAGGTTGGTGGCGAAGGGATATAGTCAACGAGCCGGCATAGACTATGACGAGGTATTTGCTCCCGTCGCTCGTCTAAAAACTATAAGATTGATAATCTCACTTGCTGCTCAACATAATTGGAAGATTTATCAAATGGATGTCAAATCCGCGTTCCTTAATGGCCACTTAGAAGAAGAAGTCTATATAGAACAACCTTTGGGATACATCGTGAAAGGCCAAGAGAATAAGGTGCTAAAATTGAAAAAGGCCTTATACGGGTTGAAGCAAGCGCCTCGGGCATGGAATAGCAGGATAGACAAGTATTTCCAGCAGAATGACTTTACGAAATGCCCCCATGAGCATGCCCTCTACACCAAAGTTAGCAATAATGGAGATGTTATGATTGTGTGCCTATACGTGGATGACTTGATATTCACCGGTAGTAATCCCAAAATGTTTGAGGAGTTCAAGAAAGCAATGGTTCGGGAGTTCGAGATGACCGACATTGGACTTATGGCTTACTATCTTGGGATCGAGGTAAAACAAAAGAAAGAAGGAATATTCATATCCCAAGAAGGTTATGCGAATGAGGTGCTCAAGAAGTTTAAGATGACTGACTGCAAGTCAATGAATACACCGGTGGATTGCAATCTCAAATTGTCAAAAGATGATGAAGGATACTTGGTGGACCCAACACAATACAAGAGTTTGGTTGGAAGTCTGAGGTACCTAACCTGCACGAGGCCAGATATTCTCTACGGAGTTGGACTAGTAAGTCGATACATGGAAGCACCTACAATAAATCACTTGAAGGCGGCCAAGAGGATACTTCGCTACATCAAAGGTACGATTGACTATGGCCTGTTTTATTCGCCTTCTGAGCACTTCAAGCTAGTTGGATACAGTGATAGTGATTGGGCTGGAGACATAGATGATCGTAAGAGTACGAGTGGTTTCGTGTTCTATATGGGAGATACGACGTTCACATGGAGCTCGAAGAAGCAACCCATTGTGACTCTGTCAACGTGTGAAGCCGAGTTTGTAGCAGCAACATCGTGCACCTGTCATGCAATATGGCTCAGGAAGTTACTAAATGAGCTTAAGTTTTTTCAAAAGGAAGCTACGGAGATATATGTGGATAACAAGTCTGCGATTGCTCTAGCAAAGAATCCAGTCTTCCATGATCGAAGCAAGCACATCGATACGAAATACCATTTCATCAGGGAGTGTGTTACAAATAAAGAGGTGCAGATAAAGTACACGAAGTCATTCGACCAAGTTGCTGATATTTTCACAAAGCCTCTAAAACACGAGACTTTTCAGAGATTACGGAATATGCTCGGAGTGACGAAATCAAGTTTAAGGGGGGCTGTTGGAAACTAAACTTGATTGTGGGCTATTTGTTTTGGATTTGGGCTTGCAAGTATACAAATATTTTGGATCAAGATTATAGCCCATTATGTAGAAATTTCTTGTAATATGTAATAGTGAAATTGTGTAGAATGTGTGTAGAATAATCTTGTAAAATATCTAAGTCTAGAATTATCATGAGAATACTTAGGAAATATCTAGATATTAGATGATGAAGTATTCTAGACTAGTCCATGGTGTAGTATAAATAGATGGATTCACCTCTCATTTGTAATCAAGCAACAAAGCAATTCAATAAGTAATAAAAGAAGAGTTTTCAAGATCAATCAAACTTCTAAATCATCAATCCTCTCTTCCACAAATAATATACATAACCTCCTATTTCTAACATTTCGCACATGGCTGCGCGTATTGTTTTCTTAAACCATATACTATACAAACCTTAACCGAATAGGAACTCTGCACATTATGTAATTTATGTCATCTGTCCCATGGACCCATTCTCAAAGTTATCATGTGGTTGAGATATGTCCAAAAGCTTTGAGATAGTATTCGCACAAAAAATTTAATATCGAAATCAAGTTTGTGAAATTAACTTGACGATACGGTACCGGTTAGTTCTTTTAAATCTTTAACTATTCAATTATAAGGAAACAATAACAATGGCCAATAGATTTTAAGAACAATAATTGTAAGAAGTAATTGCAAGGAAAGAAGAGATCACGTGTTATCTTACCACATCATCCAAGTTATACATTTTTATCTAATATTTAATTTAATATATCTTCAGATCTCACACATGTGCAAGTCACTATTAAGATTTAAGTCGATCAAGATAATTGATAAAAGTATTAACAAAAAACTTACGGAGATCGGCAATAATAAATACTTTGAGATTTTTTTGCAAGCATATTTTTACATTAAGGGAAAATATACACTTGAGTGCAATATTTTGTTGGATAATTTTTAGGTTTAATAGTTTTAACACTCCATTATTAACTGTGATAACCTGGTTCTGACTGAAATGACATCGGAAAGGTGGTCAAAGGCTAGTTGTCGACCGATCGAGGCGGGTCGATCTGGGCGTTGGGAGAAAAATCCTACACGGATGTAGGTAAAAACCCTCGATGACCATGAGAGGCCGTTGATCAATTTGCGATTCATGCAATCCGTATGAGGTGTTTACAGGGCAGACCAAAGAAGGGCAGGGTGGGGCGCCCGTGCACAGTGTATTTTCAGTTTTTAGTGCAAATTTTTCCGATTTTTCGATTTTGCCCCTGGTGGATTTTTTTTTACCCCAAACCCTTCATATTTTGCCCCAAGACATTCGTATTTTGCCCAAAAAAAAACCTCCAAATTTTGCTCAAAAACCTTTATATTTTGCCCCAAAATCTCCGTAAGTTACACCAAAAAAAATTCGCCCCCGGTGAAAAACTTTCTGGGTTCGACACTGGGCGTTTAGCAAGAGACGAGGTGTCTTTTGCGTAGAGAGAGATCCCTATATTTATAGGGGTTAAAAAAGGGTTTAGGAAAAAAAAAAACTAGGGTTTACAGGTCATGAGTCAAGCCCAATCTTAACCTAATGGACCATACCCGATCACGCATTTTGTGAAAGGCATCTTGCGGATCGCAAGGATGACTTCCGCAGATAGTTTGATTTCACTTAAGAAACTATTTTTGTTTACTGTCGGTGCATATTTGTAAGTCCCTAGTTCATATCGAGTCTGTAACGTTTAACTCGGTCACTGTATTCGCACACTCATTGTAATTTGAAGTTTGTTTATGTTTGCTTATGTTACTTGAATGATTATGTATGATTGTATGTTGATTTAATCCTAAATCGTTCAGGTACAAGTTCATTAAAATTATAAATTACATAATTGGGTCATTCGCACGAATGGGTTATTCATTCATACGAATGACAAACTCATTCGCACAAATGAGTCATGACTTAGTAATATTATAACAAATTGTCATCTCGCACAGACATGTGAGACATTCGTACGAAAGTGTTCCACATTCGCACGGATGAGACCTGACAGTATATAAATAGAGGTTACGTGTTTCATTCACGAGTGACTCACTCTTAGACACCCTAGCAGTATTCTAGTGTTCCAAAGTCGTTCCAACTCATACCCAATACTAATAGCAACTCTATCGATCTAATCTATTACAACAACAATAGGTTTGTTTCTAAGATCATTAGGTAGACTGGTTACACTATAATGTAAAAGCATCCTGTAATTGTGTACAAATAAAGAAAATTTTTTAGTTTGCGTCCGTTGACTAAACTCTTCTCCTTACGATTGGTGTTGGAATATTACCACGTAAAAAAATTTGGTCATTTACATTTATTGATCGTTTATGCTTGTGTTATCTATTTGTTGTTGTGGTTTGGGGTCCTAAACTCCTAACAAGCTCACGGAAAAGGTATTTTATTACTTTGTGTATTTGTTATGCCTACTTATATTTTTTGCTTGATAACTCTCTACGTGGGCTGCAGTTAAGTTATTTTATACATGTAATAAAGAACAAAGAATTGTGTTGCTGAAGGTGGCAAATAGGCGGATATGCCATGTTTGTGTAAGGAGTAAAAATGGGTTGGGTTCGGCTAGGCTGACCCACAAACACATAAATCCTTTTATTGATTATATCAATAGAAATATATAATGAGCTAAATTTGATTACAAAATTCTGTTTATGATCGGTTTAAGAGTTCTTCATTTGTTCAATATATATTATTTTAAAGGCAAGTTGTCAGTATCACCCACATGAGAATTAACTACCTTCATGATCATTTGTTCAATACAGTTTGGATGACTTTGCCTGTTTAACTCATTGATCTATGTTTAGTTAAAATTCTTTAGCTAACCTGTTTGGCCCATTCATAAGTAAATGGAGAAGAAATTTCAGCTCCAATTCTTGTGTATTATTTATACATCGTGTTAGCGTTGTATCTTCAGGGCCCCAAAAAGAGCTAGAGCTGAAGGTAAAGCCTTTGTTAAGCGAGCAACATCCACCACACAAAATGGTTTTCGCAAGGTCCGATTTGTTGTTGATGCTAAGATATCTCTCTAGTTCACTACTACACAAAAGAGAATAGAAACCCTCATAAGAAACCGGTTTTAGGAGAGGGTGAAAACACAGGTTTCTAGAGTGAATAGAAACCGGTTTTTAGAAAGACGGAAATTAGGAGCCGAGGTTTGCTTTCCAAACATAACACCTGCTAACTTACACCTTATCAGTGTGTTACATCTGTAGGAGTGTAGAACAATTCCATGTTTTTTTATCTTTTGGATTATGCTCACTGTTTATATATCATATATGTAGATTTGGCTGAAATTCTATCGACCCAAGTATTTAGGATCATATGCGAGATTGAAAGTCAAGGCTTGTCGTCAAACATAGATTATGCATGTTATCTCATATTAACATTAGCACCAAACATAGATTTACCCGCGTGCACCGTCAATATTAAACGCACTCACCCACCAAATAAAACATAGAGCGCAATGGTGTGTTTGTTTACTTTTTAATGAAATGGATATTACATAAATTTTATGTAATCATCAATATTCAGTATTTTTGTTTCTGACATCTGACACATGATGTTGAATGGTTCAGATGTTCAATGCTTAATCATTAAGAGTTGAAATGTTCTCTTAATCATTAACTACATAAATTTTATGTAATATCCTTTTGAAATTATATTAAGAACACTTATTAAACAAATATTAGCGTTTATTCATATAAAGGTTAATAAGATAATTTACATCATTAACATGCATCATTCAAAATAATTATCAAACAGATTATTATCATTCAGAACATGTGAATCATTCAAGTTATGAACCATTCAACGTTTAACAATTCAGTTATATCAAACACACGTTTAAAGGGTAAGTTTGTTTTCCTCTTAATTGAATGCTTAAGTGTTGAATGTTGAACCATTCAACATTCAGCTTATAATCATTAAACACATAAATTTTATGTAATATGTTCTTTGCATTATACGAAGAGCACTTGATTAAACAAGTACATTGTAGTTTTTTATTTATGTCAAATGTTAATAAGATAATTATACATCATTCACATTATTCGTTCAAAATGATTATCAAATATGTTATATGTTATTTTAATTCAAAAGCATCTTTATTCAAAATCTTTGAGTCATTCAGATTATGAACTATTCAACGATAAATTATTCGGTTTTATCAAACGCACCATGCATTATAACCGAGAGTAAATTTGATTTAAATGAAATTACATAAACCGTCCAAATTTTTTGCAAATTACACTTACACTGATCATCCCTGATTAATTTGGTAGTATACTTGTTCATGTGCTTTTGGTAGAATTACACCGTCCTTAACTTTTAAAATTACGTTGATCGTTCCAAAATTACTTTATATATACGTTAATTGAAATATTGTGTTAATAGGATCAAGCCCGAAACAACTTTCTTCCTGATGAGACACCTTTTAACCGGTACTAAGTTTAGGCATTTAGTAATCAGAATGGAATTTTACTATATATAAATACAAATAAATGTAATATAATTTCATATTTTCAATTTTCAAGTTTTGGCTTTCGACTCCAGCTATCGGTCTGTAGACGCTGGGAGAGGATCTTAGAATCAATCTAACACGATCTAGAGACGGAATAACACTAGAACGAGCTTAAACGAATATCTATGGATTTTCGGGTTCGTACAAGTCAAACCAAGATTAGATCTTGATAAACACGAAGCCTAGACTGACATTCTGTGGTATTTGGACATGAAGATTGAGAGAGACCCGACCTGGAACTGTTTGTGTGTGTGAAAATATGCAGAGTGATTAACCAAATTAGTGGAGATTAACTTGGCTTAAATACCTCAGTTCCTATGTCGGTCGACTGTGGTTGACAGTCGGTCGACTGACTATGTCAGTCGGCCGACTGTCGAGTAACATTACAGATTACATTTAAACGTTTACAAATATAAAATAACAACTCGACAATCAACGTTTAACAATATTGCAGGTTACAACATGATCAAATAAAACGTTAAAGTTCATGGAACTAGGGATTACAAAATATGCACTAACAAACTCCCCCTAAGACCTAGTTCCTCATAAGTCTTCGATCTGCTTCAATCTCTGTACGGATCTATAACCAATTGTTCAAATAGCAAACCTTTGCAACACGAATGTACTGTTGTGCTTGAACTCTATTTTCTGGCCTGTACAGCATCCGATTGTAGTACAATGTGAAGATGTTAGCTTCACAGCAATTTCTCAACCAAACGGGATCTAAAACCCGTATCGAGTCGGTCTCATCTTCCTTCAATTTGTCCAAAACGATGACTGCTTCTTCTGAGCGTTCATCGTAGTACCACCAGCGAAAACGTGGGCTAAAGTTCTGCGGCATTTTCATCACAGGAACCTTTCTCATATAATTTACTGGCTTGTATTTAACAATCTTTCTCCGTTCGCCCGTTTTCTTGTTTGTTCGATAAGTGATCGTGGAAAATTGAGGACTGAATCCCTCAAAGTTCTTTGACAAGTACGATCGTCTTATCTTCTTGCAGACAATATTAGGAATTCCGTCATAATCCCTATATAACATCTTGAGCCTAGCCACCTGCATGAATTCAAAGTATGGTAGAGACGTGAACTCGTATCCATGTTTGATGTAATCCACTCCGTACTCCTTCTTTATTGCGTATATATTCAACTCTTTGATGTAGGCCCATGCAATGATTTTTCCTTTAGCCAAAAGATTCGCCGGTCTATTAATGTAATTCATCCATTCAGGTTCCGGCGCTGGCTTCTCACAATATTTTCTGATCCTCAACAGAATCTTCCATTCAGCTTCTAGAACTTCTATCTTTTCTTTATTTATTTTGACCGGTAAAAACCCTGGAGGCAAATCTTCGGTCTTTTCTTTTTCTTCGCATTTACGATTTAGAAGCTCTTCATTCATTTTGAAGTAGTCTTGAAACGTAGGTAGATCTTTATCGTTATTACATTCGTACTCTGGAAAATCACCTATTGGTTCATCTTCAATAATTACTTCATCAAAATCGTTGTCGTTTTCATTTCTTACGACAATTTCCTCAAAATCATCACTAGAATCGTAATGATTATCAAAAGATGAGCTAGCAGTTGCGTCAGTTGAAGTACTTGCTTGTTGCTCTTGACGTACTAGCTCGGCCTGCTCCTCAGCGCTTAGATCCGGCGGGATCTCCCCTTCTTCTAAATCATCAAATACAACTGAGTGATTCAGACGATCCTGCTTTGCCAAAAAATCACGTAAAGAATAATCAATATTTAGAGGAATTACTAACAGTGGGTTCTCGCTTGTGCCTTTAGCAAGATCTAAACCTAGCTCATCCTCGCCTTGATCGTTAAAATTACCAAAGTCTATATCCTCCTCGAGATCAACAGCCTCAATATCGAAATTATTTTCCCACTCAAGCACCTTCGACAGTGCCTTGTTCGCTGCAGTCTCGGCCTTTACAATCAGCAAATTCTGAGCATCAAACTTAGTTTGTAACTTCTTCATTTCAACCTGTTGATCTTCAACCTGCTTGGTCAGTTTGGCAATCTCAGCATCCTTTCTTCTCTCTCGTTCATCAGCTTTTTCTTTAAACTTTTCAAATTCAGAAGCCATATTTACAACCTTCTCGCTTAATATAGAAACCGCAGCATCTTGTGTAATAACAGTCGTGGATGCAGCAGCATGAACTCCTGTATCAGTTTCAGCACGAGTTTCTTGAGTAGCAGCAGCTGAAGGTTGTCGTTGTGGTTGTGATTGCTGTGATTGTCGCTGTTCAATAGCTGAAGACGACTCAGTCCTTTTTGCCTTCTTAATGAATCTTATTCGCCTCTGCTTTGGCTTTGTCGTAACTGAAGGACCCTCAGATTGTTTTCGCTTTCTCAGCTCGAATTGATCAGGGTCAAAGTCATCTCCTTCATCGTCTTCATCAACCAGTATCTGTTCAGTTGTAACAACTGGCGGTGGCTGATTAACCTCTTGATCGTCTTCACCAACTGCGACGATATCATCTTCATTACCAGACGTACTGTTCTCATGACGACATGCAGCACCTGGTGGACATACATAGTTTTCATTTGCGAGGTGGCCAACCAATCTCTTGAATGGTTCATCCGGACCACTCTTTTGCTTGACTCGATTAAAAGTCAAGTCGTTCAGATGATTCAGCTTAATCTCATCCTCCCAAACCTTATTCAATCCTTGCACTTGTTTTTCAATCATCACCTGCAAGAACCTAGGAAACATTAAGTGGCTTTTCTTTTTCACGTTCACCAACATGCTTCTGAAAATCACTTCGGAGAAATTGAAATCCGCATGAAGAACTAGAGCTGCAAACATCGAGCTATAAGTCTCGTTCAGCTCATCAAAACCGCCTACCATTGGACTCATGCATCTCAACAACACCAAAGTTAGGTATTTGTATTGATGACAGAATCGAGTTCTCTTAACAGCACCTTTCATCGGATCACCAGAGTATCCACATCTTACTAGACACCTTCGGACCTTAGTTCTATTCAGTGTGACTGGCATAGAATCATTATCTGAAAAACCTAAGTCTTCACAAACTGTCTGTGCCGAGATCTTCACAATTGTACCACCAACGCTGTTTCGTATCACCTTCCTTCCTTGTTCAGTGACAATAGAAGCATTGTTCCAAAATTCTCGTTGGTGCGAGTAGTATGCCTTGCATTCTAGGGTGATTGCAGTATAAATCCTGGACCTTTTCAAGAACTTGATAATATCAACGAAGCCTTCCTTTGCTTCAGGTCCTTCCTCGTTTAGACATGCCTCTAGATTGGCGTTTTCGCTTGCCGTCAAGCCCGAAAGATTCTTGGACAGAATCACCTCTTCCTCATGTACATCTTCGTTCACTGGACTACCCTGTTGAGCCATTGAGTCTGCTATACAAACATATATACAATAATCGAAAAGCGTTAAATCGAAAAACATAAGGGAAAAATACAAGGAACAACAGTCGGTCGACATACAATATAAGTCGGTCGATTTTCAAGGACAGTCGACCGTCATACACATAAATCGATCGACTTAGAAAGTCGCCCGACATAAGATAAATCGGTCGACTTAGGAAGTCAATCGGCCGATTGTGTAACAAAGCAAAAACACAGACCCAAACTCAAATTCATCGATTTTAAGGTGTTTTTGGTTCAATCAATGACTAATACAAGTACAGAGGAGGCCGATATACAGTATCTACTCAACAATTATCAATTACAGGTCCAAAATAATACAAATTGATTCAAAAAGAAAAGAAAACAGGAAACTTCTATAACTTTCGATTTAGAACGAATTACCTCGATTGGATTACGGCACTGGAATCACGAAATAAAGTTGTATACGAAAAACACGATCAAAAACTCCTCCTTGCAAATTTCGAATTTTTGGTAAAACAATAAAATCGCACGAAATACAGAACATCGGCCGTCTGAGGCCTTTTTATACTCAGCTAGACAATCAGTCGACTTAGGTATTAAGTCGGCCGACATATGTGACAATTAGTCGACATACGTGACAAACCTCCGACATATGTAACAACCCAGTAAGTCGGTCGATTTTTATTCAATGTCGACCGACTTATATTCCAAATCGGTCGACTGTCTCCTCCTAATTAAAAAATTATTTTTCGATACAGAAACCCCGATAATTCCCTCTATTCACATCCACTGGCTGATTTTACACGCAAAATATTTTCGTTTTGAAGACTTTAACAAGTTTATGATTTAAGATGTGTAGTTCGTTTCTTTTTGACGTCGAGACACAATTTGTAACTTCAAGGAAATATACACATATTCACATAAGCAAACAAATGAAATGTTTTTGTATTTTTCAATATAAATAACAACACACTGAAAAATCTTTTTGTAGTTTTTAGGATTTTAAAACTTATCACAATAACAATGCAAATGAAGTACAATTCATGTCAGAAAGTCAATGATCAAGGTTAAGAAAGATCCAAGATTGTATGGCATAAAACATGTTATTTACAGGAAGCAGTTTCTGTAAGTCATAAACCTAAGGAAGCTAAATTATCAAAATGTATACATGTTCAATTAACATTCAGACAACAGTATGTACACAAAATTTCACAAGTAAAAGCAAATAATACCAGAGAAATTGATCTTAACATGGTATCTATCTTCATTAACCTTTTACAGACTTTCCTCTTAGACATTTTGATGATCAAGTTAATTAATTACTTTAACATATTGCTATGTTAGATTCAATCACAGACTCGGTCATCAATGTGAGATCGCACGATTTTTTAGGTAGTCAATTGAGCACAAGTCTATTGACGCTTTCTGTTACCACAAACATATACGTTAGGTCTAATTGAACAGGAAGTTTCTCATAGTAATTTTGTAATATCCTTGTCAGCCATTAGCTTCTATCGTAACGTATACTTTTCAATTCATATGATTCTGATGGATCTCATAGTATATTTAATATTCTGTCAATCGTGCAATCTTTTATGTAACCAACTGCTATCAATCTCATTCCTTCTTTATTATTAAAGTTATTAGAGGAAACGGAATGAAAGACGTAGCTTTCTTAATAAGTGAGTATTCAGAATATCCCTCTGAAAACATCTTTCGCTGTCTAGGCCTTAATGGGCACAGTCCCATATCACAGACAATGATAATAAGTCCAATAGAATGGTTTTGTTGAAGTATGAATGATTTAAGGTCTTCTTGGTAATCTTCACACTCATTAGTATTCTTACAAAGACTTCTCTTCTCGATTTCATCATTATCTTGACCTTAATATTTTCGTCTTCCATGATATCACTTCTATTTTCATGATATAATAACTTGATATGCAATGTGCCATAATTTTTTTTTTTTTTTTTTAACAACACATTGCAGTCTTGACTTTGATTTAGTTCTCGAATTGACTTCCTTGCGATGAAAATCTCTTTTCTTCATTTGCGTAACAATTAACTTAAATCATTCATTCATGGACTGTCTGTAATATAGAACCACACTTTTCAACCCGTTCACAGGAAAGACACTCTCATTGAGATAAACTTACTATTTTGGAGTTTAGGTACGATTCAAGAATTAAAGTTTGATAGAAGTCGGTATGCACAGTCAATCAGAACATTTTCAACGCTTATTGATCGCTTGAATATCCCAATTAGTCGTGAGACTCAATGGTGCAGCAATTTGGAATTTACTTGGGGGATATTCTACATCATGTGTTTCTAGATTATACGTCATGATAGGGGATACTGATAATGCTAAAAACGAACATATATTTCATAGCATTATTCTCCAAGAAAGACAAGCTTTTAGTTGCAATTGTTCTATTTACAAGTGATATTCGTTTAAATATTAAAAGGTGAAGACAAAAGACAGATTCGACGAATTGAAGACGCAAACGACCAAAAAGCTCAAAAGTACAAAATACAATCAAAGAGGTTCCAATTATTGATAAGAAACGTCTCGAAATTACAAGAGTACAAGATTCAAAACGCAAAGTACAAGATATAAAATAGTACGCAAGGACGTTCAAAAATCCGGAACCGGGACCATAGTCAACTCTCAACGCTCGACGCAACGGACTAAAAATTACAAGTTAACTATGTATATAAATATAATATAATATATAATTAATTATATAAATTATATATATATTATATTTATAAAATAAATCGTCGGCAAACAAAGAGCCAAATGTGGGTGAGCTGTGAAAACGATCTCCGCGACTCGCGGAGTTTGAAGAAGGAATGGGCCGCGAGTCGCGGAGCCCCAAAAACTGAAACTCCCTATAAAGCCCAACGAATTCTGATCAATTTTTCATCAGCATAATATATCAATCTCTCTATCTATATACGTAATATTTATATTTATAATTTATATTTTAATTTTAATTTTAATTTTAATCCTAATAATAAGGGTATGTTAGCGAATGTTGTAAGGGTGTAAGTCGAAATTCTGTCCGTGTAACGCTACGCTATTTTTAATCATTGTAAGTTATGTTCAACCTTTTTAATTTAATGTCTCGTAGCTAAGTTATTATTATGCTTATTTAATCCGAAGTAATCATGATGTTGGGCTAATTACTAAAATTGGGTAATTGGGCCTTGTACCATAATTGGAGTTTGGATAAAAGAACGACACTTGTGGAAATTAGACTATGGGCTATTAATGGGTTTTATATTAACTAAACAATACCTTGTTAATTTAATATACAAACTTATAATTTGATGTATTTATATATAACCACATACGCTTGACTGGGTACGGTGGGCGGGATATCTATAAATACCAATAATTATTCATTTTACCGGACACGGAACTGGATTAATAGTTAATAGACTTGTTGAAACAGGGGTGAATTACATTCAAGGGTAATTGGTGTAATTGTTAACAAAGTAGTAAAACCTTGGTTTACACGCAGTCGATAACCTGGTGTATTCATTAAACAAAGTATTAAAACCTTGTTACAATTCGAATCCCCAATTAGTTGGAATATTTGACTTCGGGAATAAGAATAATTTGACGAAGGCTTTCGCTCTTTATATTTATGACTGATGGACTATTATGGACAAATCCGTATGGACATATTAAATAATCCTGGACAAAGAACAATTAACCCATGGGCATAAAACTAAAATCAACACGTCAAACATCATGATTACGGAAGTTTAAATAAGCATAATTCTTTTATTTCATATTTTATTTCCTTTATTTTATATTTAATTGCACTTCTAATTATCGCATTTTATTTATTGTTATTGTATTTAATTGCACTTTAATTTTCGTACTTTTTAA